>NW_012130090.1:3268342-3278369 GCF_000143395.1 Atta cephalotes
GAGGAGTAGTATACTTACGTATATATATGTCTATACGTAAGTAAGTTAGTTAACGTTAACGTTAATAGTAGTTAGTACGTACGTATATATATATATATATATATATATATATATATATATATATATATGTACGTGTGTACATAATATGTGTAATGTGTATAATATTTATATTTAATATATTTACATAGGGAAAAATAATCAAAACAATTTGTAATAAATTTTATTTTTTTTATAACACATTGTCCTTGTGTATCCAAGAGTTGTGTGAATTATCAAATCCTAGCCATTTCACATAAATCTTGTCTCCTTTTTTTGTACAACATTTTTTCAACTAGATATATGTCGAGATTAGCAACATGATGCAATTCATACTCGTAGAAGTCTAGTGACCGGTTTTCCGCGGTAATCTTCCAGAAGATACGTGACAGGATTAATTCTCTGTACTTCGACGATTTTAAATACTACCATGGTCCAATTTGGAGTGTAACCTTTTTCAAAGATCGTCTTGAATTTACTCACACATCGAGTCACCTTTGAATCGCGAGAGTGCGATTCGACTTTATGCTATTGTACACAGTGTTTAAGAGTTTGTCGGCGTAGGAGTCACATTGATGAATCGCATACTGATAGTTCGATGTTTTCACGCGTTGTACTCTGATACTAGACGCGATAGCAAGTCAATCCATTCATAATTTCCATTGTGCGTAAATTGTTTCCACATATCGTTTCTCAACGTACGATTGAATCGTTCGACGACTGACGCCTTCATTATGTTGAATAATGATTTATGTTGTGTTTTTACAAGAGTATTTGTACGTTTGTATTGTAAAATCCTTTTACCATATTGGTTTGCAAATTTTTCGAACATCTTCCATCATCTTGAATTATCTTTGCGATCGCTGTAGCCATCTCAGTTCCATTTCTTGTTTTCGAACGACATAGCCTATTGCATTCTTATTTAACACATTGATAACGATGAAAACGTATTGGCAACCTTTGTTGAATCATGTATAAGGACGCATTTCGACTACATTAGCCTGCCACAGGTCATCATATCATAAACTATGACACGTCTGAGTGAAAAATTTTTTCTCGCCGGAAAGTGAAGTTCTTTCACCAGTAGCCACTTTTCAAGATTTTTCTTATCAAAAATATTTTATTTTTTTTTATCGTGGTATAATGCGCAAAATATTACAAAGATCTGACATAAACGTTGTTGGTTAATATTTCGATGTTAACTAAAAATGATTACGTATTCTCATTTCAATTTATAAACAAGTCAGCTTCACGCAGCTCCTCGATAATAGATAAGATTTCATTATCATAATGAACATTGCGACCTGTCTGACTCGAGGCTTCAAGCAATCGGAGACGATTCACAAGTTCGGATCGTCCCATGAACATAATCGATTTTATTTTCATTCAGGATCATGACACGCGGTATTACTTTTCCGACTTTTTTATCTAACTTGTTATTTAATTTCCTGGCGCGTGGTATGCCCGTTCCAACTTTGTATTTTATCTGACACTAAGGATGTTATTATATTTTTGTATTTGTACCCTTTGCTACCCACTATTGGATTATCTGCTTTATGACTACGCCTATGAGCATTCGTTGTCAACAATATATTTTTACTTACTAGTTTATCATTCTCTGTAAATAGTGTCGGGAATTCTTTTGAAAATTAATTCATACCCAGGCATACCTTTGTACTTTACTCCATCTACGATCACAAAATCGTTCGTGTCTGTATCGAACTGTTTGTCACCGAACATCGTACCGTTCTCACTGAGGTTTACGCCATAAACGTGATCGATCATTTTTTTCTCTGTCACCATCGAGAAGCATGTTTATGTATTTTTGTCCAAGTGGTCCCAATTGATTATGCAACTCTTTACGAACTTGCGTTTGCAATGATTGTTTAACTAACGTTTCAAGCTCATTGGGCGTTTCATAAACGTCTTCGATTGATGGAACTTGTGAACATTCATATGATAATTTGTGTAATTCATGTGACGCATAATTGGAATCCGACGTAACGTTCGATTCTTGTATACGTTGTTTTTTTTTAGACGGTGTTAATTGAAGCCATGAATTATCTATTCAGAAACTATCGCCATTATCATCATCACCATTATCATGTTTATCATCGTCTTTTTCATTTTCGTTTTCTTTTCTTAGTATTTCTATCCTTCGCAATATTAGATTCTTTCTTAATCGATTGAGATTCCTCGCCAGCAGTATTTTCGACAATCTGTTTTAAAGATTTTACGATGGGTTTAAAGTGTTTCTCCGCTATATCTTCCTCTATTTTACCGATTTTTAAAGCATGATTTTTTTTATGAATCGAATCACTCGTTTTTGCAATTTGTTTCGCTATCCTCTTGCGATCCTTGAGTTCTTTGCTGTTATCCGATGCACTTGAAGGAGGAGGATGTTTCATAATTGACGTATCGACAATTGTATATACGTTTCAGGTTGGTATCATCCTGTTTGAAGGATCAACAAATTTGCATTATCGCATATGAGATGTTTTGGTAACTTTGTATACGTTTGACACAGATAAAAGCAGTGACGTCCGCGTGACGGCCCATCGCAAAGCACTCTCTGATCACATTTTGTTTGCCGCATGCCATCGAAGACAAAAATAGAATTTTGAAGTGCCTCATTTGGTGGAACTACATCGCTATTATTGGAAAATGTAAAATAACAGATTTCTTCAATCAATGTTAATAAATTCTCCAAATATCGATATTTTGGTTGTTGCTACGAATATACGTACATGTTTCTTGAAGCGTAAGCCATGTGGACTTTCCAGCAAACTTATCAACATTTATCAACAATTTGTTTTACCGCAGTTCGATGGACCGCAAATGACATCGCGTATAGAAATCGGTAGCATGTTTCAATGCTTGCTCCTTTTTCAGTCTGTACTTTATTGTCGACATTAGTCACTTTGATCGTTTGTGATTGTCGCATGAACTTTATATCTTCTCCCTTCATGACACTGATACAAACTGAAAAACGGATCGAGAAAATATCTATTTATAGAAGAGCGCAAAGTGAAACCGATCAATATTCAAAATGTTTCTTATCATGTCGAACAATTGTGATGTACATAGTTCAACCGTCAAAGAGTTGGAATATATACCGAAAATTATTTTACTATGAGAGTTTAAGAATTACATAGAAATGTGGGATTACCCGAGCATATAAAAGCTGATTCAGAGATTCAACAACACTGTCGGTGCTTGAAACATTATAATTTATCCAGCCATATCGATTGCATATCGAAGGCCCAGCGCCATTTATAAAAAATTGTAGCGAATGTCAACAAAAAAGGGTTGTGGTTTTTTAAATCACGCAATAAATGCACTTCTGATCGAGTTGTATATCCCCGGATATCAATTTTATGATCCAGATACGCATTTAGAAAAGCGATTGGCTAGAAACGAGGCATTAATCTGTTGGACGCAGCGTGTCGTGATCACGACATAGCTTATTCGTGGAGCAAAGATCTCATGAAACGACTCATAGCTGACAAAATACTCGCTAAGGAGACGCGGAAACGGATTATCGCGAAAGATTTAACTCTTGGAGAGAGCTGCTGCCACAGCCGTTTTATAAAAGCCAAAACGAAAATTGGTATGAGCTTGAAAATGAAGAAGAAGAAAAAGTCGACGAAAAAACGAATACTCAGTAGCAAAATGTGGCGGCATCATATCTATTCTACCCACTGTTGGAAGTCGTCGGATCGTTGGTCGGCGGCGCGGTAGGAATCGCAAAAGCCATAAACGATAATAAAGCCGCGCAACGTCAATTGGATGAACTGAAACATCATAATCGCGTCATGGATGTTTACCTCTCACCGTATAAGCATGTATAAAGAATCTCAAAAAGAATCGAAAAAGATTAAAAAAATTAAAAAAAAAATTCAAAAGAAACGATAAAAATGCCAAAGTGTATAACTACTAACATACAACTGCAACAATTGATAAAATGTATGCGTATTCCATATTTTAGAGTATTTTTATGCGTACTACCTTACCAACAGGGGGAGTGTATCGAACGAGAGCGGTATCATAAATTTGAATAATGCTGATGGACTAGGTACTCATTGAATGGCGTACGCGAAGTGGGGAGATCGTGTTGTTTACTTTGATAGTTTCGGCAATCTTCGATCGCCGAAGGAATTGATGCGATATTTGAATGTAACGCAAATCGAATATAATCGCATGCCTTATCAACGACACAGTTGTCTACAGTTACTATCAAAGTAACTGTAGACAACTGTGTCTACAGTTTTTACAGACGGTTGACGATCAATTTAAGAATTGACATTGCACTCTTTCAACTTAGTATTCAAATATATTTATTACAGACATTTACGCTCAGGTAAGAATAGCGTTTTCGCGGCCTGCTACTTTTCAGCCGTAGATTTGATTACGATTACGAGCTCGGTCTGACGGACTTTGAAACTCTAAATGCGTCGAATAATAAGTTTTACTTTAACGAAGATGACAAAGAAATTGTTATTCCTGAAGGATCGTATGAAATACATGACATAAATAAATATCTAAAACGTGCAATTTTACAATTTCATCCTACTAATGTTGTGAAAGATAAAACGCTTCGTAAAAAGAATGAAGCGTATTCATTCACTATTCATGCCAATACAATACAATGAAAAGTGAAATCAAATGCGCTTATCGAGTAAATTTTATCAAATCACACAATATTTGATCGTTATTGAGATTTTTCATCGAATCTCGTGCTGGAGTCGCAACAGTACGAATCAGACATATCGATAATCAATGTAAATCATCAATGTAAATATCATTCAAATATTGAATGTAATGTGACTGCATACAACAACGGTAAGTCCGTGCACATGATACGTGAATTTACATGATACGCCAAGCACATCACCAGGATATAAGATATTGGAAAGACCGACACAGATCATTTACTTTCCGATCATCGTACAGAGCGTTACAGATTTGACAATTCGCATTGTGAACGGATAAAGACGGATTGCTCAATTTTCGCGGAGAGGAGATCACCGTTAGATTACATATATGTAGACGACAACGATAAAATGATATGCTTGTTTTGAACCAGCAGGCGAAATAGACTAGAAACATTTTTACTAGAGAGACGACAGCGATCAAAATATTCGATCTAGTAGAAAGAAACTCACCAATCTTTGATCGTCAGGATTGAGACGTACAATCCGTACGTCAACATCACGTTTAGACATATCAGGTATGTAAATATGAAACCGGAATTTAGATGGCCTACTAATAGATGACCATAGCTGTCAATGTAGTTGCCGTCAGACGGCGCCATTGATGCCATTTCCTTGTTCTGACATCTGACAAAGATTTTCAACTCACAACAATATAAGTTTCATACAACAGTATAGTTTGTAATAGCGTTAAACATGTCGAATTTTGTGTCTGGAAACTACGATTTGCGGATAGCATTGATTTTCTGTTACCATTTGAAGAAAACTGCTGCAGAATCGTATCGAATGCTTGTGGTGAGCATGCTCTTGGTAAATCACAGTGCTTTGAGTGGTTTAAAAAATTTAAAAGTGGCGATTTTGACGTGAGAAACGAAGAATGTGGAAAACCACCGAAAAAGTTTGAAGACAGCGAATTGCAAGGATTGTTGGATGAGGATGACGCTCAAACTCAACAACAACTCGCGGATCAATTGAATGTGACACGAGAAACCATCTCCATACGTTTGAAATCCATGGGAAAGATCCAGAAGATGGAAAAATGAGTTCCACATGAACTGAATGAAAGACAGCAGGAAAACCGAAAAACCACTTACGAAATGCTGTTCGCCAGATACAAAAGAAAGTCATTTCTCCATCGAATTGTGACTGGCTATGAAAAGTGGATATATTTTGAGAATCCTAAGCGTAAGAGATGGGTAACTTCAGGCGAACCATCGACATCGACATTTGGCCTGCAAGGCCAAATTGCTATGGACGGAAGACAATGCTCTGTGTTTGGTGGGATCAGAAAGGTGTGATCTATTATGAACTGCTAAAACCTGGCGAAACCGTTAATACTGAACGTTACCGACAACAAATGATCAATTTGAATCAAGCTTTGTGTGAAAAACGACCGGAATATCAAAAAAGGCAACACAAAGTAATTTTGCTTCATGATAATGCACCATCACACACAGTAAAACTGGTCAAGGAAACGATTGAGGCATTTGGTTGGGAAATACTTTAGCATGCGGCTTACTCACCAGATTTGGCTCCGTCCGATTACCACTTTTTTGCATCGCATGGGATACGCACTTGCTCAGCAGCGCTTCACTTCTTACGAAGATGTATGAAAATGGCTAGATGACTGGTTTGGCTCAAAAGAGCAACAATTTTTTTGGCGTGGCATCCACAAATTGTCAAACAGGTGGAAAAAATGTATAGCTACCGATGGGCAATACTTCGAATAAAATATTTTTTATCATTTTCATGCAATAAACGTGTATTTTCTATAAAAAAATTCGCAGTCATATTTACATACCTTCATTCTAATGTAGATACATTCTAATGTAGTTACAACTACAAAATTAATTGTGCAAAATTATGATGCATCCTATGTGAGCCAAACGATTATTAAAAACACGTATTAATGAACATCAGAATCACAATAGGAATACCAAAATAGGAATACCATATAACACTTAGTAACACTTACAGAACATAGAATGAAGCACAATCACAATTCTGATTGGATATAAAAATTTTGGACAAAAAAACAAGGATTCAATAAAAGACTAATTTCTAAAGCAATCCATAAAAAGCAAAAAAATGGAAAAATTAATTTGTAATATGATACGAAGTTGTTTGATCCGTTATTTAATTAAGAGACAATGATATTTCCTTGTTTTATATATATACACATATATATATATATATATATATATATGTGTGTGTGTAGAGTCGAAAGATTTTTATGTTGATATTTATTCTATTTAACATTTATATTTATAAACACTGCGAATATGAAACGTTCTCTCAGACGCTCTCAAGACATATCACATCGCATTATAACAGATTATCGTTATGATAATACAATGTAAGTTTTATTTAATTGATACAATTAATTTTAATTCATTGTCTACGCAAAACACTTAAAAAAAAGATTCATATTTTGACTTGATTTTAGTTGAATTACTGAATTCTTGTTTGGGTATCCAATTAAATACAACAAACGACAATGAAATTTTTAATTTTGAACAACAGCCTAACGATGATTTAATGATTGTATCTGCCTATCTTTTTACAACGTATTAATTTGATTCCGATATTACTTACAGAAAATATAGACATATTCAAGAGGAAGGAAGTTTGGGGATTCAAACCACCCTTCCCGAAATTTTTTATTAAGTATTTCGTTTTGAGAGATTCCTGTTAGCGGACATTGTGATAGCACACATCCATTCACATCGGTTGGTACCTAATTTTCACTGCTTTATTAATAAGAATATTTTATTTTGGATTGGCGATGTATAGTTGATCACAGAAAGGTTACAACAATTTTTTTTCGGTGGATTTCGGAATCTTGCTCATAGGGCGCTTGAATGTAAATGGTTAGATCCATAAATAAGAACTAATCTCTCGGTGAGCAAACTATATTCCGAAAGCCGTCGAAAAAAGTGCAACTTTTCTGTGATCGACTGTACATGCTCTATCAAATTCCTCTTTTTCATTTTTAAACGTAAGAACATACAATTTTTGACTTTGTATGAGTTTTTTGTTGTTATATTAAACATTTTTTTTCTTTTTATAAGACCATATAAATAATTTTTAATACTTCTATTCGTTCGAGCTTTGACAAATGTAGAGAAAATTTTCGTAAGATTTTTGTGCGAAAAACAGAATATATGCTATAATTGATACATTCTTGTAGTAACTATTTTTCTGAAAAAAAAGTTTTTAAAAGAAGATTTAAAAATTGTAAATTATAACAACAAAGTTGGTGCAGTAACGTTCTCTTTTTAGTATAATAGTAAAATTGTTTTCTTTTCATTGTCATTTCGATTAGTGTACGGTATATCTCTGGGTTAATTTAAAACTTCCCCCAAAAATATTTCACGATACACCCGCACGATAACTGAGGAGGACCTAATTAGTTTTATGTTTGAAACGTCTGTAATTGGTGATTGTCATATACACTACTCAATAAAATTAAAGCATCATCTGTTTCATTCTACAAAAATAGGCAAATTTCGAGAAAGAATAACTTTCTCAAAAACCATCATATCGAGATTTTTAAAAAAGTATTTTAAAGCTTGAAATCTATATTTTTCAGATCGGTACTTCAAAGAATTGTACTACTGATATTTTATAAAGTTATATTACACAAACATAAATGAAGATGTAGATTTTGAGGCTGATTCGTAAGATTTCTCAATTTGCTGTCCACCATTAAATCCCGACATAAATTCAATCGAGCAAATCTGAGATCTTTTTGATCGTCGATTGAGAAATCTTTCGAATCAGTCTCAAAATTTACAAGAATTAAACGATATTTTGCACTCTGGCGTAAAATTCCACAGAATTTAATCCGGCGATTTATCAACATCCGAATACTCTGTCAAGAAGTCATAGAGGTGGTAACACTCAACGTGCGCACGATGATCGTATAAAGTAACCGATTTAATTATTAGCGAATTTTGAAGATAACATAAGAAATGCCAATGTATTTAATATAAAGGGAACCATTATATAGAAACAATTACTTCGTAAGTGGAGGAGATTAAGAATATTTCAGGGTCAACTTCATTTGTAATAGAATGTTGTATTTTTTTATATCACTATTTAAAAGCCCTTTTAAAACATTACATTATATAAGAACATTGATGGTCAATCTAGGACATAAATTCATGCTACAATAATATTCTACGAATGTTTAATACAAATTAATCGCTATTAAAACGAAAAGCGAATTTTGGAACTCCCTGTGTGATATGATACATGATTATCATAATTTGATCTGACGTTCCTTTTAATTTATTCAGGATTTGTTTCCGTTATTTCATGCTGAGGACTCTCTTCCTCGCAACGCGGAATAATAATAAACGCACTGCGAAACTGTATGCGCGGAGGACCGATTGAAGAGTGCTGCAAAAGAGAATGCAACGTAATTCGTACTGTTCATTGTCGCATGACACGATTGTATATAGAATGGGATGGAGTTGGTTAGGGATGGGAGGGGGAGAGGACGAGAATCGACAGGAGAAAATCGTGACTCTGAGAAACAAGCAGGGGAGGGTATGTTGCCACTATCTGTCCCGCAGCCTCCCCTTCTTTCCCTTTCTCCTCTTTTCGTTCCCGCGTTGCACAACAAAGCCGCGGGATGAGAAAACATTAATCTAGGCATGTTTTGCAATCTCGCCGTCCGCGGTGTAGCTACATATAATGGAACGCTGTTATTGCTACGCTGTTATGGCGTGCGCACAATGTTCGTTTCGTGCCTCTCCCTCCTCTTCCTCCTCCTCATCATCGTCGTCGTCGTCGTCGCCGTATAGATTGGAGGCGTATCCGTGTGTTCGTCTCAGCAACCAAGATTAATATTTCGAAAGTAACGAAATGATAGCGACGACGCGAAGATACGTCACGAACAACATTGAGTGTGGACACAGATGTTTCGGCAGGGAATATCTGCTATCGAAGTATAAGATACCTTAATGTATATACTTTTGGTATATTAATTTTTGGACGCTACATAAATATGTATGTTTAACAAAAATACGTTTGCAGTGAAAACACAAGCGAAATTTTGTGTGAGTATAATCAATTAATTTAATTAACGTTATTATTCTGTTAATTTTTGAAATAATACATTTGAGCAATCGTATACATGATATATATATATATATATATATATATATATATATATAGTAGTAATACTATATAGTCACACTACGAAAAACTAAAACTAGTACTAACAAAAACTAAAAAACTTAATTACGTACTACAAAACTAAAATCGTACGT
>NW_012130090.1:3278389-3299436 GCF_000143395.1 Atta cephalotes
ATATAGTATATATATATATATATATATATATATATATATATATATATAATGTGTAAAATGCATATATGCACTGAAACAAAAACTTGATCAACAAAAAAAACTTATTTGACTCAACAAAATGCTGCGGTTGAATATGTGCAAGTAAATATCAATGTAATAAGAACAAATATTTTGTTTAATTACTATGATTTTAAATTTGGCTCAACTAAATTGAGTTAGTGCAGACAAAATGTTTATTTGATATTAGAATATATTTAATTGAACAGGAATTCATTTTATTGATCCATTAAATAACATTAATTGAGACAACAAAAGGATGTGTCAAACAAAAAATTTAATAAAACAACTAAATTTATGTTTAAAATAATCACATATCGTTTACGCTCAACTTCTTTACAGTTGAAATTTATGTTGTATAGTTGAAATCTGTCGAAACACAATATTATCGTGAAATTTATGTATGTTTTATTTGACTAAACATAATAGTCCTTGTGCCAAGACAGAGAGTAGATCGAACTTTATATTTATTTGATGACATAATATTCTTTTCTTGAAATGAAATATTTTGATTATCTGTAACAATTTAAATTGAATAAATTATCTTTCTTGCTCGTTCAAGTATATTGAGTGTGAAAATTTAGTTTGACAAAATATTTGTTTCACTTGAAAATTATAATTAATGTAACATAAAAAGTCTTGTCGAAAATTAATGAATTTATTTGATTAAATCGTTATACTTTAAAAATATTTTTTTTATTTTTCCAATTCAATTTATTATTTGCTGGTCTCGCGTACCTATTCTTGTCTTATTAACTACAATTAATTATTATTGAAAATCACATCGCTGCCAAGATTTGAACCTACGATCCCTAGAACGATAGCCTAACCTTACATTTACGCTGAGCTAATTGCACGCTTGTCGATCGAATCATTACTAACGTTACTTATATCTCTTACTATAACCATTTTTAATTTCATACCTCTGACAGTTTAATATTATTAATCTTTGAAGAGATTATATGGAAATGAAATAATACATATTTTGATCTTGTCAATTTTCAATCAACATTATCTATTATATACATTGAAAGAAAAGATTGGTTGCTGCAGCAAATTAGATAGTTAAATATGGCATAGCATTTTTAATTGGCTGTAGTAACCAATTTTTGGTTCAATTAGCCAATCAAAATCTTATACTGACATTGCAGATACTAGGCTAACATAACCAATTGGCTGCAGCAACCAATCAAAAATTGGCTGTTGCAACTAATTAAAAATGCTATGCCATATTTTACCTAATTTATTACAGCAGCCAATCTTTTCTTTCAATGTAACAAAACACGTGGGCACGCAAAAATAATATAATTCATGTCAAATAAGATATATGGTTAATGCAACAATTTTTTATTCAATTAAACTTAACCGTAGTCCAGTATTAGACTCGTTTACGGCATTTTACGGCATATGAAGGGGATATTGCATCGACACAAATGATACACACAAAAGTATAAGCTTATGTCATGTGCAGTCACGATTCGGCTAGCTTCGGTAGAAGAGAGCAGTATTTCTCGCTGGACGCTTATTTCAAGCGAAAATGCTTCGGTTACTCGACGTATATCGAACAATCTGGATAATATGTAATTTTTAATAAATTGTAATCATATGTCCCTCCCATTAATCCTAAATAGTATAAATCATGTCAAAACGCGATAATTTATACGAGATATTAATTGTTTATGATTTTCTATGTGGTATTATATGCCATATTTATAAATTCTGATTCGCAAGAAACTGGCACGGTTTTTAATCGATAATTTATGAAATTATCGTGTATTTATGTTGAAATAAATTAATGACGAAAATACACATTCGCTTTTCAAGAGATCGATAAAAAATTATTTTAAAATTGCACAACATGCAATGACGAAAGATCAATATTTTTTTAAATGAAATGTTTTTTAAAAAAATTTGAAAAGTAATGTTTGAAAAGTAATGATGTTGCATTTATCAAATGCGCTTGTCGTAATAATGTTGCATTTATCAAATGCGCTTGTTGTCGATCAATACTTTGTTTTAAATACTTTTTTAACTATTTTTAATTATTATCTAAATATTATGTATAATAAAAATTCTGATAATGAATAAAATTCCGAAGGCGAGACGATTAATCTAATTATAAAAATGTTGTCAATATAATATACAAATATAAAAAACATTGCATGTTGCGCAATTTTTAAATAATTTTTTAAAATTGCATCTCCTCCACCGTAAAATGCCGTAAACGAGCCCAATCTGCCGTAGTCTACTTAACAAATTGTTCAATTGTTGATTACGAAAATGATTCAATTTTATTTAGTTAACAGGATTACAAAGTTTTCAAGAAAAATCAGTTAAAAGCATCGTATATTTATTTGGATAGTCTCACAGAGTTAACTAAATGCACTTTATACATAAATATATTTTATTGTTTTAAATGCGAGAATTTGCATGAAATTATACCTTTATTATGTGAAATAATGTTTTTATAAATTATATACAGAGAGAAAGATTTCTTTCTAAATTTAATAAATTTTTTAAATGTAATCATTGAAATGATCCAATCACTAAATGGATAAATAAACAGATGTGATTATTTAACTTTTTAAGTAATATCTATCACTAAAACAAAATTCTTTGAGAAAAGTTGAATTTTTTGTTCACTGAAAACATTATGTTGTATTATTTAAATATTATGCAACTTGACTCAAAAGCATTGTGTTATGTCAATTAAATAACAATTTTATTAATTCAAATAACTTTTCATAATTTCATTCCATAATTTTTATCATTCCGTAATTTTATATTGTATAACCATTACTTAAACAAAAATAACCAGATTAAATAAATAAGCTGTAAGAAAGGAAAAATATGAAAAATTATGTAAAATAGTCAAATTTTTTTTTGGTTTTTCAAACCAAATTTAACTTTTAACTTTATTATTCCATTTAATTAAAGTACAGTATTATTTTATTACAGTTATATCTTTATTACATTAAAAATGCAGCTTTATATACGGTGCAATTGAAGATATAACATTTGTTATGCTTTCAATTCTACCATATTTACAAAGCTAATTTTTATGCAATATTTTATTGATAGCTACACAACATTCATAGAAAATGAATCTATTTATAAAAAATCTCATATAAATATGAATATGTTTAATTTATTTTTTCCACTTATATTACACATTAATTACGAATAAAACGTTGATATACGTACGGTTTATATAGGGCACAAATTGGAAAATAAATATATTATGTTAATATATATATATTATGTTAATATATATATTATGTTAATAATGTTTTTTAAAAAAAGAAATAAAAAATATATAAATAACACACAATAAAGGAATAAGTGGATATCTAAAATATATTTTATTGTATAATTAAAGTTAAATTGTATATTTAAAGTTTGACAAATATTTTTTATTTGTATGCACAACATATTTAAAATATCCTTAAATTAAACATATTATACAATATATTGATATAAAAGTAATATTCGCAATTGCAAACAATTAATTGAAATAAAACAATTAATTGTAATAGAACACATAGCTAATTTTTCTGTTGTAACATAAGAATTTAAGAAGTTAAAATAAATCATATTTGGTGTACAACTTTGCTTCCGCTGTTTTCTTATAGATTGCTTTAGCGGTAAGTAGTGATCGAAATAAATAGATCATAGACGTTATACAATAAACTTGGGCATCTGTCAACATAACCCCATAGAAACATTAGTCGATTTGTGTCTGCATCATAAAGTTATTCTCGATTGAAAATGTCAATTTACGAGCCAAATTCTCGTCATTTGCGGGAGGTTTTAATTTTTTGCTTCAATATGAAGAAATCTGCGACTTATCGAATGCTCTCAAATACTTATAGTGAGGCCGCTATTAGTGAAAGAACGTGAATGGTTTCAACGCTTCAAGAACGGTGATTTTGACGTCCAAGATCATGCTCTGTATTTGGTGGGACCAGCTCGGCGTAGTGTATTATGAACTGTTAAAACCGACTGAAACAATCACAGGCGATCGGTATTGAACGCAATTGATGCGTTTGAGCCGAGCATTGAAAGACACATAACGAGAGACACGATAAAGTGATTTTGCAGCATGACAATGCTCGACCCCATGTTGCGAAAGTCAAGACATACTTGGAAACGTTGAAATGGGAAGTCCTACCCCACCCGCCGTATTCTCTAGACGTTGCTCCCTCTGACTATCACTTGTTTCGATCAATGGCACACGGCCTGGCTGACCAGCACTTCCGGTCTTATGAAGAAGTAAAAAATTGGTCATGGATAGCCTCAAAAGATGACCAGTTTTTTCGACGCGGGATTCGTACGCTACCCGAAAGATGGGAGAAAGTAGTGGCTTGCGATTGACAACTTTGAATCATAAATGTATAACCAATTTTTTACAATAAAGCCTCGAATTTCGGGAAAAAAACGGCGGAAGCAAAATTGTACACCTAATAGATGCGACGAACAATGCTTTGAGTACGAACAGTGCATTTTCACAAACAAACATAATGAAAAGGTGTTAGAATGTTATGATATTCTAGATATGTCACGATGTTGCAACGTGTGTGAACGAGTCACGTGCAAGTGCTCCATGGAAGAGTGCGACGTGATCTAAAACTGTGAAAAGACATGAGTGAGTGAAACACGAACTGTTGGAGCAGTGCGGCCAGGTCGCTACTCTGGTGGAGTGTTTCACGTGGCTGCAACGATGCGACGAGTGCGTCGAGCAACTCGAAGAACTTTATTGTGCCAAGTGTCCGCGCTTCGCCATTAGACACAGATAATCCGTGCTGGCGAGGATCGCGCAAAGTCGCAATTGAAGCGACGTTTCGTGCACATTAATGGTGAGTACGCGTGTAGCAACGAATGATCTCTTGTCTGGCGAGAGATCGACATCGTGTTCGAGAGTCATATATATATATATATTGACAGGTGCGGTGATAAACTCTAATCACATCGAGCGGCGATGGTTTTTAGAAGACGCTGAAAATGTTGCTCTAGAACGAGTGCGAGACGCTGTATAAAGATATGGTAGTGTAAAAGTGAACACCGCGTTCAATGGTGAATTCGCAATGAAAGATAAACGTACTAATAAGAGGATAAACAAAGAACAGCGAGATATACCGATACACCGATTTGCGCGTGTGGTACGAGCTTATCCTAGCATCGCTCGAAGAGTTCTAGGAACACGACAGCGGATGGGCATTGTCACGTATATTGAATTTGATTATCAATGTGAACAAACTAAATTCCCTGCCCGCGGGATGTCACATCGAAGTGCCACGAGAAATAGCGACGAAACGAGCGGTAATCAGTGTTTATATGACAATGCGTGCTTCGCGTGGAAAGTATACGGAGCGGGTTCTATCCACATTATACGACAATATTGAATCTCACAAACATTGAGTTTCCAATGACTTTAAAAGACATTTCTAAATTCGAACGGTTGAAGCGGTGTCGATCAACGTGTATCGAGAATAAACAAGTCGTTTCTCGGCTCACCGATAACAAGAAGGAGAAGCATATCAATCTCCTATATTTACAAGATTCACACAACGACAACCTTGGCCACTTTGCATGGATAAAAAATATATCGCGTCTCGTGAGCTCGCAGATTAATGGGAAAAAAAACAAGAAATTTTTCTGCGATCGGTAACTATAATAAGAAAAGCCAATAAAAAAAATAGTAAAAAAAGAAATAATGAAAAATGATTTCTCTATTATTTACAGGTGTCTCCATTATTTCAGTTCGTGCGAAAAATTGCAATTGCACGAAGTGGACTGCCAGAAGATCAACGACTGCGCCATCGACTACAGAGCAAGGACGACAAGTGGCTCGAATTTGATAACTACAGCAACCGGGAACGAGTACCGTTCATCGTCTACGCCGACCTGGAATGCGTCCTACGTAAGACAGAATCCGACAAGAAAGACGCATCGTCGTACGCGTATCAGCGGCATGAAGCGTTTAGCATAGGCTATTACGTACGATTCGCGTACGATGACACATTATCGTCGTATTACTTCCATCGCGATGAAGATTGTATAATCTGGTTCGCGCAACAACTCAACGATTTGGCACATCGCGTGAAAAATATCGTATCTGCCAATGGAAACGTTGTCTAAACAGCAATGGGAGACATACTGTAGCGCGACGCGTTGTCACATCTGCGAGAAACCGTTCGTGCCGGACGATACGCGAGTCCGCGATCATTGTCATCTTACCGGTAGATACCGCGGTCCAGCGCATTCAAATTGTAACTTAAATTATAAAAATTCATTCTATATTCCGATCGTATTTCATAATTTATCGGGCTATGATGCTCATTTTATAATTAAAGAAATTGCTACTGCATACCATGGATGTAGATATACTACCGATAACGAAGAAAAAATATATTTCATTCACCAAACATATCCATAGCACCAAAAACAAAACTGAAAAGAATTTTCAGAAAAATGGTGTAAAATTAAGATTCATTGATTCTTTCAAATTTCTAAATGCAAGCCTCGATAAATTGGCGTCGTATCTCGACAAAGATAAATTAAAAATTGTACGTTCTGAATTTTGCAAGCTCAGCGCGGAGGATTTCGATCTTCTTACACGAAAAGGTGTCTTTCCTTACGAGTACATTGACTGCATCGAAAAATTGCAGGACACGCGCTTACTACCGCGCGAATTATTTTTCAATTCGTTGACAGGCGATACCGTATCCGAGAGCGATTACGCTCACGCTGTGAACGTATAGCAACGATTCTCTATCCGAACGGCGAGTACAGTGATTTGTACTTGAAAACTAATGTCTTGTTATTAGCCGATATTTTCGAAAATTTCCGCAATAATTGCATCGCGAGTTACTGTCTCGATCCCGCGCATTATTATACAGCCATTATTGCCAGGTTTCACGTGGGACGCCATGCTGAAACATACACATGTAAGATTTGAGTTGCTCATCGACATTGATATGATCATGTTCATCGAGCGCGGTATACGTGACGGTCAGTCAATGTTCCAGCAGATACGCACAGGCTAATAACATGCGTTCGTTCGATCCATCGAAACTTCATGTACTTCATGTACTACGATGTGAATAATTTGTACGGATGGGCGATGTGTCAATCTTTGTCATACGCCGAATTTCAATGGATCGAAGACGCTGCGAACTTTGATGTGAGCGCGATCGCTCCGGATTCATCCACCGATTATATTCTCAAGATCGATCTCGAGTATCCGCAGCATCTACATGACCGACACACTGACCTTTCTGCCCAAATCGCGCGATAAACCGCCCGACAAGCGCGAAGATAAACTTCTAGCGACGTTGTACGATAAGTAGCGTTACGTTATCCACTATCGCAACTTGCAGCAATGTACTCGTCACGGTCTTCGTGTAACAAAGATCCACCGGGTGCTACAATTCGCTCAATCTCCATGACTCCGCGATTACATTGAATACTCAATACACAATTTAGAACGCGCGCAAAAAATGATTTCGAAAAAAAACTTTGTATAAACTTTGTATAAACTAATAAACAACGCGGTATTCGGTAAGACTATGGAGAATATGCGCAATCACGTTGATGTAAAATTAATAACAAAATGGGACGAACGGTACGGCGCGGAGGCAATGATCGCGAAACCAAATTTTCACAGCCGCAGTGTCTTTGCGGAAAATTTGATCGCCGTCGAAATGCAAACTCGAGGTAAAGTTCAACAAGCCGATTTACGTGGGTATGTGCATACTCAACATATCGAAAGTCTGCTTGTACGAATTTCACTACGAGTACATGTAACCGATGTATCGCGATAAATGCAAGATCATGTACCAACACGGACAGTTTCATTTATCATATAGAATGCGACGATGTTTACAAGAATATGAAATCGATATCGCTAGATTCGACACGATTCGGCAGACAACGTGTACGGTATGCCTCTCGCGAACAAAAAAGTATCCGGCTTGATGAAGGATGAAAATAATGGTGCGATAATGACCGAATTGGACTGAGAGCGAAGATGTACGCGGTGAGAGTGGACGGCAAGAAGGACACTAAAAAAATGAAAGGTATAAAGAATAACGTCGTAGCGCGAACGATAACGTTCGATGATTACATGCGGTGTTTGAACGAAGAGATCGAAATGACTCGCCATCAATACGATCGTGTATACGATCTAAATTACACGACGTGTACACAATATCCGTATCGAAAATCGCTCTGAATCCATACGATAACAAACGATACGTCCCAGACTCGACAGAGATGTTATCGTGGGGGCGTTAGGGGATACCTTTGTAATATATGTTACTATTATGTATTACTTATTGTAATTTACACTTTTTTCACATTTATTCAAGTATTATTAACATTTTTATGTAATAGCATTTATTATTAGTATTACGATTATTATACTTTCATATAATACATATCATATGTTTTTAACATTTATATACTACTAGTATTTCAATTTTACATTTTATCCCATATTTCTTTTTATCATTTATGCATGTTACTATTATGTACCACTATTATTTTAATATACACGTAATGCATATTTTTTTTTCACATATTATTATTATATTTTATGTAATACCATTTATTATATATTACTATTTTTTCATTTCATATATCATACATATATATCTATATAAGTGTACAATTTTGCTTCCATTTTTTTTCCGAAATTCGAGGCTTTATTGTAAAAAACTGGTTATACATTTATGATTCAAAGTTGTCCATCGCAAGTCATTATTTTCTCCCATCTTTCGGGTAGCGTACGAATCCCGTATCGAAAAAACTGGTCATCTTTTGAGGCTATCCACGACCAATTTTTTACTTCTTCATAAGACCGGAAGTGCTGGTCAGCCAGGCCGTGTGCCATTGATCGAAACAAGTGATAGTCAGAGGGAGCAACGTCTGGAGAATACGGCAGGTAGGGTAGGACTTCCCATTTCAACGTTTCCAAGTATGTCTTGACCACTTTCGCAACATGGGGTCGAACATTGTCATGCTGCAAAATCACTTTATCGTGTCTCTCGTTGCGGCCGTTTGTCTTTCAATGCTCGGCTCAAACGCATCAATTGCATTCGATACCGATCGCCTGTGATTGTTTCAGTCGGTTTTAACAGTTCATAATACACTACGCCGAGTTGGTCCCACCAAATACAGAGCATGACCTTGGAGCCGTGAATAGTCGGTTTGGCCGTCGACGTGGAAGCATGGCCGGGAATTCCCCATGATTTTATGCACTTAGGATTATCGTAATGAACCCATTTTTCGTCCCCAGTTACAATGCGATGCAGAAATCCCTTCCGTCTTTGCCTTTTAAGTAGCTGTTCACAAGCAAACAAACGCCGTTCAACATCTCTCGGCTTCAATTCGTACGGCACCCAATTTCCTTGCCTTCTGAATCATTCCCATGGCTTTGAGGCGTTTTGAAATGGCTTGTTGAGTCACTCCCAATGACCGTGCCAATTCTTCTTGATTTTAACACGAGTCTTGCTCAAATAATGCCTCCAATTCTACATCTTCGAAAACCTTCTCTCTTCCACCGCTATGCCGGTCTTCGACATCAAAATCACCGTTCTTGAAGCGTTGAAATCACTCATGACACATTCTTTCACTAATAGCAGCCTCACCATAAGTATTTAAGAGCATTCGATGAGCCTCAGATTTCTTCATATTGAAGCAAAAAATTAAAACCTCTCGCAAATGACGAGAATTTGGCTCGTAAACTGACATTTTCAATCGAGAATAACTTTATGATGCAGACACAAATCGACTAATGTTTCTATGGGGTTATGTTGACAGATGCCCAAGTTTATTGTATGACGTTTATGATCTATTTATTTCGACCATCACTTACCGCTAAAGCCATCTATAGGAAAACGGCGGAAGCAAAGTTGTACACCTAATATATATTCCATATAAAACGAAGATGGAAAGGATAATAAAAAAAAAAACGTTTATATATTTATATTGATATATTTTTTATATGTAGAAATAAAAATACATGAATCAAAATTTTATCAAATGACATTGTTTTTGTGTATCCATGAATTGTGCGATCCATCGAATCCCAATCATTTGACGTACACCTTAAGAGTCTTTCGGCGATCGCGGGAGTTACGTCAGCAGGTCGCATGCCGATAATCCGATACTTACGCGCGTTGTAATCTGACACGAGACGCGGTAGCTCGTCGATCCACTTATAATTGCCGTTGAGTGTAAACATCTTCCACATGTCGTTTTTGAGCGTGCGATTGAACCGCTCGACTACTGACGCTTTCAACGTCGAATACGTGAAATAGTGATTAACTTCGTGTTTTTTCAAGATTTTCTGCACATCGGCGTTGTAAAATTCCTTCTCCATATCCGTTTGTAAATTTTTCGGACATCTTCCACTCGCTCGAATTATCTCAGCAATAACATTAGCCTTCGCTAATTTCGCTTCCACCCTTGCTCTTGAGCGATATAGCCCATGCCATGCATACTTGTCAACACATCGATGACGGTGAGTATGTAGTGGCCTCTGTTAAAGCCTGAGTACGGACGCATCTCGACGATATCAGCCTGCCACAGATCGTATCCTCGAACTATAACGCGCCTTCGCGGAAAATTTTTTCTCGCCGGAGCATGCAATTCCTCGACGAGTTGACGTCTCTCGGAGCTAATTTTTCTCTTTTCGCTGAATCTCTTTTTCATGATTCAACGCGTAATACACAGAGCAAAAGAATTTCTTTTTTTCTCACTGACACCACTCGACTGACTCGTTTCTACACGTGATTTAATTTGTAATAAGACCACCTTCGCGAAGTTCCTCGACAATATCTCGTTATCGTGAGGTTGTTGCTCGCTCGGTGCGAAGCGTCGAGCAATCGTAGACGATCCACCAGTTTGTTGGGATCATCCCAATGCACGTAATCAATCGCGTTGTTATTCAATATCATTGCATGAAGTAATCCCTTTCCAGATTTCTTCTTCTGTTTCTTGGGTGTGATCGACATTAACGGCGCGATTACGTATTTGTACTTGTATCCCCTGTTGCTCAATAATCGGCCCTGCGATTGATGCTTGTATTTGTGCGCGTTCGTTGCCAGCAGCATGCTCTTGTACTTGTTCATATCGTCTTTCATATAAAGGAGATCATCGGGAATTCTCTTGAAAATCAACTCATAAAAACCAGGTGTACCGACGTATCGTACACCATCGATAATTATGTTGTCCGCATCATCCACATCGAAACGTTTATTGCCAAACATCAATCCATCCTTGTGTAGGTAAACGCATACACATAATTTACATCGCTCTTCTGTTTATCTCACGTTCCTCTCAGGATAGTCTCGACGTACTTTTGACCCAGCGGGCCTAAGTCGGCTCGTAATGCTTCTTGACCTTTCGACATTTCGAAAACATTGTTCAACGACTCTATCGTCGGTACGATTTTGCTACGCGGTATGAAAGTTATCGGCTGTACACGATCGTGCGATCGATTATCGGATTTACGCGGGATCGCGGAACGCTCGAACGTCTCGCTTGCTTTCTCTTCCTCCTCCTCCTCTTCCTCCTCCTCCTCCTCTTTTCTCTCACGCTTGGAAGCAGATGCTACGTTATCGTCGCGCGACTGTCTCTTTATCGCGCGCACGGGACTGTCAACAATCTGCTGCAGAGGTTTGATAATAGGTTTAAAATGCCTGTCCAATGCCATGTCCTCCTCGATTCTACCGGTCTTTAGAGCGCGATGTTTCTTGCTCGTCTTCTCAATCTCCTGCAATTTTTTCACGCGCGCGCACATCAGCCATGTTCATCTCTGGCGAAGTATCGACAACGACTAGTCACGCTACAGTATAGCGAACTCGTTAAATCCCTTTCTGTATCTCCCGTCTTTAAGCGCACTGTCCTTGTCTATCACTAAAAATCCATATTTTTTTTACCAATAGTCGCGACACAACAAACAAAATTCATCGTACGACATATCGGTATTTACATGATTGTTGTAAACGTGTTTCAAGTTGGTACAATCCTGTTTGAACAGGATCAACAGGTTCACATTGTCGCGTGTTTAGGTATCTTCGCGTACGTCTGACAGAGATAGAAGCAGTCAACGTTCGAATGGTGACCCATCGAAAAGTATTCTCTCATCGCCTGCTTGTCGCATGCTACGTCATCAAAGATAAAAATAGAATTTGGGCGCGCCTCGCTCGGTGGAACGACATCGTTGTTGTTGGAGAACGTAAAGTAGTAGCCGATTTCGTCGATAGACGTAAATAAATTTTCGAGATATCGATACTTTGGCTGTTGCAGTGATTTTGAGTAGACGTACATATTCTCAAAACGTACGCTGTTTGGTCTCTCGAGCAAGCTTATGAGAACGTTGGTTTTACCACAATTCGACAGGCCGCGCGTATAGTACTCGGCAGTATTTCGCCGTGCTTGCGCTTCTCCGCGTTGCTTCCCATCATTCGCGATTTCGCGTCACAATTTGTGATGTGTGTCGTTAATGGTTGCAGCACGAATTTCATGCTCACACTAAAGACTGTGCGCTTTTGAATGACTATTTAAAGGTGCGCAAATCCGCGAATCGTGCAGTAGCAAAATGTATCTTGCGCTATGTCCTTCCGATATTCGAGACTTGAGCGTCGAGCAACTGCAATATATACCGAGGTCGTACTCTTACGCGTGTATAGCGATTACATCGAACATGTCTGGGACAAGCTTCCGGAACACGTGAAGGCAGATTCGGAGGTTCGAACCTATCGTCGCTGTGACAAACACTACAATCAACCGTGGCAGCGAACACACATCAACGGCCCTGCATCGAAAATAAAGAACTGTAACGAATGTTAGCATCGCGCGGTCTGTTGAATCGAGCGATAAACGCGCTTTCTTTCGAGTTACATATTCCGGGCTACCAGTTTTGCGACCCGGGCACTCGGCTTACGAAGCGACTAGCCAGAGGTGACGAGGGCATAAATCTGCTGGACGCGGCGTGCCGAGAACACGACATTGCGTATTCTCGGAGCAACGATCTCACCGATAGACACGCGGCGAACAAGGTACTCGCCGATAAAGCGCTAGGACGCGTCGTCGCGAAAGATTCGGCTCTGAGAGAGCAGCCGCAGCTGCCGTCTGGGCAGCGATGAAAGCCAAGACCAAGATCGGCATGGGCATGAAACCGAAGAAGAAGACGACGAAAAAAAAGATGATGAAAAAGCGGATACTTCCAACAGCGAAACGAGGTGGTGCGTTACCATTTCTACCAATATTGGGCGCGCTCGGATCCTGGAACGGCCAGCATGGCGAAAGCGGTAAATGACAGCAAAGCCGCGCGACATCAACTCAAAGAGCTGTAACGTCACGATCGCGCGATGGAGTAGAGTCGCGGACTATATCTCGCTCCGTACAAATACGGATCTCGGTCCATACAAACATGGACAGGTGTAGCTGCAAAGAAAAAAAAAACGTTGAAAAGACGATTAAAATGCCATCTGGCGCAACTACCAATGTGCAATTGAACGAGTTCGCGAGACGTATGCGTGTACCATACTTTAGAGGCGTTTTTATGTGTAACACGTTATCGACGAGCAGTACCGAAACGAAAGCGGTTTCGTAAATCTGGACAATGCGACGGGGCTTGGTACTCACTGAATAGCGTACGTGAAGAGAAACAACCGCGTCGTGTACTTTGACAGTTTCGGTAATCTTCGCCCAAGGAACTGCGATATTTCGGAAACGATGCTATGACGATAGAGTACAATCGCACGTCCTATCAGAGCTACTGTGAACAGATGTGCCTACGGTTTCTACAAACGGTAGACACGCGTGAATTTAAAAAGCTCGACGAGATGCTGTGAAATCTTAGTATTAGTCGAATGCTTTTTCCGACATGTCGTTGACGCTTACGCTGAGTAGGAAGAGCACTGTCCTTGCGGCAAACTACTTTCCTGTCATAGATTTGAGTGATGGAGATTACGAGCTCGATCTGGCGATTATCCCGATATCGAATGTGAATGAAACGAACAACAAATTTTATTTCGCCAAAGATGACGTGGAAATTACAATTCCCGAAGGGAATTCATATGAAGTGCGAGACATAAATGAATTTTTGAAACGCGCTATTTTACAGAAACGTTCACACCGCGATGCGCTTGAAACCGTTGACGTAGTGCGTGGTGACAACAACACAACAACAATGACACTGATGACGATAATAGTGAAAGTGGAGAATACCCGATTACGCTCCGCGCAAACACGATGAGATGCGAGATTAGATGTGCATACAGAATAAACTTTGGCAAGCCCAACAGCATTGGATCGCTGCTGGGATTCTCATCGAAGCGACCGCGAAGGTGATACAAATCGAACGTGTCGATTAACATGAATGTAAACGTTATCCGCGTAGAGTGTAACGTGACTGCGGGCGCGTACAGCAACGGCAAAAACGTGCACACGATACACGAATTTTCGCCGAGTGTGCCTTCAGGATATAAGATATTGGAGAGGCCGGCGCAGATCATTTACCTGCCGATCATCGCACGGAGCATTACGGATCTAACAATATGCATCGTCGACTAGAACGGACGATTGCTCGATTCAAGGAGAAGAGATCACCGTTAGATTGCACATACGACGGCGACAGTGATAACTCGAGCGTGAGATGCTCGTGCTGAACGGAACAGAGCGTACGCAGAGAGCTAACGCATTCTTTACAAGGCCAGTGACGTCACATTTCGATAACACTCGCTCATCCAGCTGCATCAGACAAAAGAAGAAGAAGAAAAAGAAGAAGCTTAGCGTGTCAAATGTTACATTTTTAAAGTCTTTGGGATCATTCGCGGTGCGCAACATTTGAGATGACTGATATCCTAAACATTAAAGACGAGCCGATCTTCGACAATCGCATCGTCAAGATTGAGACTCACACGTACAACCCGTTCGCTAACACAACGTTCGGGTACAGCGATGAAATAAAAATACCCATACAGCAACAGGATCTGTTCACACTACCGTACGAAAGCTTTCTGTACATCGAGGGAAAACTGACGAAGAACAAAGTGGTCCAGAGTCCTCATGTGACATTGGGAAATAATTGGATCACATTCATTTTCGAAGAGATTCGATATGAACTCAATGGTGTGGAGATTGATCGTAACAGAAACGTGCATAACTAGCACATTCAAAAACTATGTAACAGTGTCATCCGACAGAAGCATTATTCTGCGAAATGCTGGGATGCGCAGACTGCGGCCGGAAATTTATTTTCTGTGTACCGCTCTACGTACTGGGATTTTGCGAAGATTACAAACGCGTCGTGATCAACGCTCGTCACAAGTTGATTTTAATACGAGCGCGTAATGACAACAATTGTCTGATGAGAGATCCGGCGACAGAACCAAAAAACTGCTCGAATTATTCAAAGTACAGTAGCGAATGCTGCACATGTTATTGAGCGAGATAAATAAGTTGTCGATGCTACGCGCTTTAGAAAGCGGACGATATCCGAGCATGGCTTTTCGCTTGTGGGATTTGTACGAGTTTCCGCTCTTGCAGAGCACAACCAAACATTCATGGGCCATCAAGACGGTTACTCAGTTCGAGAAGCCACGCTATGTCATTTTCGCTATGCAAACAGATCGAAAAAACGTCATGTCTGAAGATATAAGTCGATTCGACGATTGCAAATTAATCAATGCGAAACTCTATCTGAATTCGGAATGTTATCCGTATGATGACTTGAATCTGGATTTTGATAAAAACAGATGTGCGATTCTGTACGATTTGTACGCGCGTTTCTGCAAGGGCTATTACGGATACGAGTATCTCGAGCCGAGTCTCACCTTTATGACTTTTTTACGTAATGCCCCGTTCGTGATCATCGATTGCTCTCGACAGAACAAATCAAGAGTGGCACCGTGGACATGCGATTAGACTTTGAATGTAAGGAGAACGTTCCCGCAAATATAACAGCCTATTGTCTCATCATACACGTTTGCGTTCAGTATAATCCATTGACCAACGTTATGCGCAAAATCACCTAAGCGCACTTCCGACATGATATAAAATCTACGATACGTATTCGACCGTATTCGATCGCAATCTTCTCAACAACATGCTCGTGCCAACGTTTATGGATCTGCAAGGATTCATCGTTAACAAAAAATTTATTGTGAAGGAAGAAGCGGTATTGAAACAAGGGACTGTTTTCACACATTACATTTTTACAAGTCCCGTGTTATGGAAATTTTTGACAAGATCCGACAGGTCTTGCGCTTCCTGATTGAGTGCTTGTTACCATGGATTGCGGTGGGAGGACGGAATGGTCCCATACAACGAGGCGAAACGTCTGATCGACAGCTGTATTTGAACATGATGTTATCGTGTACGTTAAGGGACAAACTGTTGCTGTTTCTCGTGAAAGGGCCTCTACGAGCAGCAATGGAATATTTACAAGATGCTACGAAACGAATATAAAGATAATTTTATAAGCATTGGACCGCTAATCGTCAATGTTTGCACGCTGAATGATGCTACGCTCGTACGTCTCGATTCTTCCGTACGCATTACGATGACGGAAACGACACTACGACGTATGTATGTTTGAATTTGGCGGATGTATCGACGTAATGTTCGAGCGATTAGCCCGACTCGTCGATACGGTTGATGCTAAGTATACGCGATTTTCTAACATCGCGTCTGAGAACGCTATACGTGATAGTGACATTTTCAATGGGCATCACTCGTCGATTGCGAACTATTGGATTCAGCTTTTAATACGTACAAAAAAAGAAACGATGTAATAACATGTGAATAAAAAATTGTTTCGTTCCCATTATTATTAGGTGTACAACTTTGCTTCCGCCGTTTTCCTATAGATGGCTTTAGCGGTAAGTGGTGGTCAAAATAAATAGATCATAGACGTCATACAATAAACTTGGGCATCTGTCAACATAACCCCATAGAAACATTAGTCGATTTGTGTCTGCATCATAAAGTTATTCTCGATTGAAAATGTCAGTTTACGAGCAAAATTCTCGTCATTTGCGGGAGGTTTTAATTTTTTGCTTCAATATGAAGAAATCTGCGACTGAGGCTCATCGAATGCTCTCAAATACTTATGGTGAGGCCGCTATTAGTGAAAGAACGTGTCGTGAGTGGTTTCAACGCTTCAAGAACAGTGATTTTGACATAGAAGACCGGCTTAGAGATGGAAGAGAGAAGGTTTTCGAAGATGCAGAATTGGAGGCATTACTTGAGTAAGACTCGTGTCAAAATCAAGAAGAATTGGCACGATCATTGGGAGTGACTCAACAAACCATTTCAAAACGCCTCAAAGCCATGGGAATGATTCAGAAGCAAGGAAATTGGGTGCCGTATGAATTGAAGCCGAGAGATGTTGAACGGCGTTTGTTTGCTTGTGAACAGCTGCTTGAAAGGCAAAGACAGAAGGGATTTCTGCATCGCATTATGACTGGAGACGAAAAATGGGTTCATTACGATAATCCCAAGCGCAGAAAATCATGGGGAGTTCCCGGCCATGCTTCCACGTCGACGGCCAAACCGAATATTCACGGTTCCAAGGTCATGCTCTGTATTTGGTGGGACCAGCTCGGCGTAGTGTATTATGAACTATTAAAACCGACTGAAACAATCACAGGCGATCGGTATCGAACGCAATTGATGCGTTTGAGCCGAGCATTGAAAGACAAACGGCCGTAATACAACGAGAGACACGATAAAGTGATTTTGCAGCATGACAATGCTCGACCCCATGTTGCGAAAGTGATCAAGACATACTTGGAAACGTTGACATGGGAAGTCCTACCCCACCCGCCGTATTCTTCAGACGTTGCTCCCTCTGACTATCACTTGTTTCGATCAATGGCACATGGCTTGGCTGATGGCCAGCATTTCCGGTCTTATGAAGAAATAAAAAATTGGATCGATTCGTGGATAGCCTCAAAAGATGACCAGTTTTTTCGACGCGGGATTCGTACGCTACCCGAAAGATGGGAGAAAGTAGTGGCCAGCGATGGACAATACTTTGAATCATAAATGTATAACCAGTTTTTTACAATAAAGCCTCGAATTTCGGAAAAAAACGGCGGAAGCAAAGTTGTACACCTAATATATATGTACTATACTTTCTTTATTTTCCATCCATTCATCCATCCATTCATTCTATATCTCGACACGCCATCGTACTCCGTTTTAGATAAATAACAGTCACGTTTGTTTTTTTTGTCGTATCACGAATTATATACGTATGTACGCACTTACGCATGTATATACGTATGTATGTATTTATGTATGAACGTATATGTATGAACGTATGTATATTTCCACGTAAGAAAAAAAAGGAATTATAGATGTGAAAATAATGCAGCGTGAACTTTCAGCAATTCGATGGTGCAAATAATCGTGGCTACTATATATTAAGCTACTCTTATAAAGTGCTGCAACAATATAAGCGATACTTTTCTCGTGACGGTACTTATGATCTGAATTGTTTTATGTACAACTATCGCCTAAAGATAATCCTAGATCCCTTCGCTGTGGCGAAGGTTGAGTCTCAGCGTCAGTTTGTCTTGCATTGTCCGCGTGCGATCGGATGTTATTGCATTATCATCATTTTTCTCAGTGTGCAAAAAGTATTTTGCCGCTTAAAGTTATATTAAGTGACGGGGGTGATAGTGAAACTTAGTGACAGTTATAAACATTAATGTGGGTTTTTTTTTTAAAAAAACTCACTCTCACGCAATAATGAGCAACCTCAGAGAACTTCTAGAGATCTACTACGAGAACTATCCCGTTGAGGGGGGAAGTAATTTTTTTTCTTTCTATTTGTATTTTTTTGTTGCTGCTATATGCTTATAACGCTTTTTTATTTTTCTTTTTCCAGTACATTATGGTCGACAACCAAAGGGTTGTAATTCAGCAACTACAGTTGCTGAATGAAGTGGGGATCCTGATAATCCCTTTGGTAAGTTCTGTTTAAATTTTAAAAATATAAATTATAGGATATTTTTCTAATTATCTTTTTTTTTTTAATTTACTTTGTTATACTTTTTTCCAGAGGACACATCGTAGTCACATTAGAATTAGACGCTTTATGAATATATATATAAAACAGCCAAATGATACGCGCAAAGAGACGATGGAACGTGAGATTCTTGATGTTTGATTGGATGAAGATTTGACTCTAGCCGAACTTTTTGTTCCTCCGACCATACGAACCCGATCCGGAGCCGGAAGATTGGAATTGTAAGTTTCATAAAATTTTATGTAGAAAATATGAATAAAATTAAAAAAAAGGAATACTTATATTTATATTTATATTTATATTTTATATTTATATATTTATATTATTTTTCATCTGCAGAAAGCAGCGGCGGCAGCGGCCAAAAAACGCATTTTGGGGTGGACGCGGGGTCTGCGGCAGCAACGGGCGGCAGGATGTGAGATGACGGTCCCTAGTGATACGTGATGCCACAACATGGCGGCATCACGTATCATTATAAACACCGATAGCGCCGGGGACTTCCCGCACCCTCCTTCTCCTTCCCCGCGCCTACCAGTACCCCCCGCGCCTACGAATACCCCCCGCGCTCCGCGCTCTCCTCTAGCCCCATGGGTTAGAACCTACTTTGTTACTACTCTTGACTTAGTTGGTTTGATCATCCTCCGATCTCAGTTGGCGGATCATTTTCTGATCTTGTCTTAATTAGCTGGATCGTCCTCCGACTTTGCCTCAGTTGACTGGATCATATTCCGACCTTGTCTTCGGGTATTTATTACTTCTTACTATAAAATATTCAATAACTTTGAAACTGACTTAATCAATAAAATTATGACTTTGAAAAGATATTGAAAAGGATTATAAGAATATGTAATAAAAAATAGGGTCCATTTAAAAAATTCAAAATGACTTTGATTTGACCTCAACGACACCAGCTAGAGTCAAACTGATGAGACTTTGAATAAATCTTTTTAAATTCTACAACTTTTATTTGAAACATTTTTCTGTAAAACTTATATTTTTGGAGATTTTCCATACTTTTTCCTCATCCTGTATAGTTTAAATATGCGGTTACTTTTATATAACGTAATTTTACAATATATAGTTCTTATTATATAATTCTAACAATATTTATAAATAATTTATAAATTCAGGAACTTAATTTAATTTAATTTAATTTCAAATCAGATTTTAAACCTGTTTCCAATTAGCAATAAAATGTACATTTATTTTTCACACTGTTTATAATATTATCTAAAGCATAAACTATTAACTCACACTCTATATTTGATTTTTTATTATAAATTTTGCGCAAAAAATCTGCAGCATCATATTTATCGATGTTATAATTTTCACCTAAAAGTGTTACAAAATATTTAAATTTTTCATTGACGATATGCGTATATTGGCATAGTTCAGAGTATACGTTCTCGACGCAATGTTTGAGTTCGAACATGAAAAACACGGTTCATATACCGACATGTTTCGCGCAGTGTTAATTTGACCATTTTCACATCACGCATTTTTATGATTTCCATCACTAGATCTTGGACCAATAATGATGAAGCTGCGATTGATTACACGAACCGCTCAATATCCGCGCGACTTTCAAAAGCCTGTCACATTGCACGAGGCAAAATTATTATTATATTGTTACGTTGGTTTGTCGAAATTACAATTTCTACAAAAGACACAAGTGATTCCGAGATCATCACATCCAGATATTTGTAAGATGTCAGTGTAAATCTTCATCCCAATATACGAGATATATGAGATTTATTATAAGTAGATGCTCCTCAGAAAAAAGTTATATACATAAAATATATGTATATTAGGTGTACAACTTTGCTTCCGCCGTTTTTTTTTCCGAAATTCGAGGCTTTATTGTAAAAAATGATTATACATTTATGATTCAAAGTATTGTCCATCGCTGGCCACTACTTTCTCCCATCTTTCGGGTAGC
>NW_012130090.1:3299456-3311270 GCF_000143395.1 Atta cephalotes
ACGCCGAGCTGGTCCCATCAAATACAGAGCATGACCTTGGAGCCGTGAATATTCGGTTTGGCCGTCGACATGGAAGCATGGCCGGGAACTCCCCATGATTTTCTGCGCTTGGGATTATCGTAATGAACCCATTTTTCGTCCCCAGTCACAATGCGATGCAGAAATCCCTTCCGTCTTTGCCTTTCAAGCAGCTGTTCACAAGCAAACAAACGCCGTTCAACATCTTTCGGCTTCAATTCGTACGGCACCCAATTTGCTTGCCTTCTGAATCATTCCCATGGCTTTGAGGCGTTTTGAAATGGTTTGTTGAGTCACTCCCAATGATTGTGCCAATTCTTCTTGATTTTGACATGAGTCTTGCTCAAGTAATGCCTCCAATTCTGCATCTTCGAAAACCTTCTCTCTTCCACCGCTATGCCGGTCTTCGATGTCAAAATCACCGTTCTTGAAGCATTGAAACCACTCACGACACGTTCTTTCACTAATAGCGGCCTCACCATAAGTATTTCAGAGCATTCGATGAGCTTCAGTCGCAGATTTCTTCATATTGAAGCAAAAAATTAAAACCTCCCGCAAATGACGAGAATTTGGCTCTAAACTGACATTTTCAATCGAGAATAACTTTATGATGCAGACACATATCGACTAATGTTTCTATTGGGTTATGTTGACAGATGCCCAAGTTTGACGTTGTATGACGTCTATGATCTATTTATTTCGACCACCACTTACCACTAAAGCTATCTATAGGAAAACGGCGGAAGCAAAGTTGTACACCTAATAATATATATATATATATATAAAAAAGGAAAACAAATAAACAAACTGTAGAGAAAAGGTATGAAAATATTTATAAAATAAAAACTTACTGTTTATAAAACTCTTCATCTTAAATAGGAACGTAAAATCTCATGGAATCATACATATTTGGAAAGTGTTGCAGTAGTGGTCCGTCTGAACGACTGATGCAGTAACATTGCCCAAGCTTTTTCTAAATTTCGTCCCCTCCATCATATTTTTTCAGGAATACATATGGAATTGTTCAACCAACATAAGCAAGAGATCAAAAATGCAAGCGCTGATATACGATAGCTTTGTTAGTGTAATAAAAGATTTTAAAGATATTCGACACATTATTACGACATATTTCTCGATGACATTATGAATATAATTTTGATATTGCGACATTACCAAATTGTATGCATAATGATATAAAATTTAAAGATTGAGATACATAACGACGTTGTCAAATAGTGCACATAATGATATGGGGACTCACCCCGTTGCAGTCCTACTCGTCATAGTATTCGTGCTCTCTCTCCTCGTGCTCTCTCTCGTGCTATTCATTCGCGCTCTCTTCTTCCCGTATATTCTCTCTCATGTTCTCTTTTATTCTTGCTCACAATTTTATTAAATAAATATGGTTTTCATTTTACGATTTTTTAATAATATGACTTAACAATGATTTTAATTTAGCAACTAATTATAATAATATAATATTTCTAATGAATATAAATAGTTCTTCGAGTATTCCTAATTATCAAACCATTATAAACTATTATTGAGTAACTATCGACCACTTATTATGTTGTACTACTAAACAACTATCATATTATTAATTAATTCTAAGTAATTAGAAAAAGAAAGTTCTTTTCCACTCGCGATAAGGAGAAACAGGAATGTGCCGGTTTGAAAGTTACGTGACAAGCAAATAAAGAAGTCTTAGGGAGAAAAAATATTTTAGAATTGTGAAGGAAACCCAGAAAGAATTAGAGATTAGAATTATAATTTCTTATTATTCCATTTTTTATTTTAATAATTTGACTTATTTTAACTTATTGATTTTATTTTAACTTATTTGAGGAAAAATTGCACGCCTTCTTATCATATATAATTCTAAACAACTGAATAGAGGCAGAGAAAAAGGAGATTGAAAATAATTTTAAAAATAGTATATATTTAAGTATCATATTATAAATTTTTTATAAAACATTAATTTATTTCTTACTTTAAACGCAGTTACATATATAATTTTGACTGAAGCGCACATTACTAATTTACTCCATGACTGAAGTTTCATAAATTTCACGTAATCTTTTAATACATCACATTTATTATTAATACAATTTTGACGTATAGTAAATCATAAATTGTTGATATATTTATTGTCTCGCACGCGATTTTATTAAAAAGATATAATATTCATTTTATGACATTTATGATGCAATTTTATAATAGAATGATACGAGCACAATTTTAATAATATTTTAATGGTATAAGTCAATCAGCGCGTTTTCTTATTAAGTAATTTATTTTCACTAAGAAGGAATGCTGAAGAGATTAGGGAAAAGATAAATTTTCGAAGAAATATATATTTTTTTTAATATAGATTTATTTATCTAATATTTAATGCAGCATGTACAATATAATTTAAACTATAGACCATTATTTTAGAATCTATAACAGAATTTTTTTTATCATAAATTTTGTGCAAAGTGTTTGCAGCATCGTGTTTACTAGTATTACAATTTTCTTAAAATTGATACAAAATAATTTGAATTTTTCACTAACACCGTGCGTACTTCGTTTATAGTACACATATTCGACACATTGCTCGAGCTCAAATAAGAAAAGTAGGGTTATTGGTTTCATGTACAAGCATGTATCATGCAATGATAATTTTACGTTTTTCGTATCACATACTTTAACAAGTTTTACATTTAGGTCTTGAATCGGTGATGATGATGATGGGACAGTTGACTGCATTAATCGCTCAATATCTGCACATCTCTCGATGGACGTCTTTCACGTAGTATGAGACAGGATTATGCGGTTACCTCGATTGTCGCTGATCGCAATTTCTACATGAGACGTAGATCCCACGACGATCTCGATATCCAAGAATTTATAATTTATTTACGCTGTCAATGTCAATATATATTTCCTTATCAAGATATGAGGTATGTAGTGAGGTTTCGAAAATGTATGAGAAGATGCTCTAGAAAATAGAAAACATGTAAATAGATCTTAAAAAAGTACATAACGTATAAAACGTATAATCAAAATTTTATAAAAATTGAATAAACTTACTGTCTCTTACTTATTTTAATATAGATATCATAATTTTATGACTAAAATAATATATATTCCACAATGTCTGTATGTGTGGATGCTTCGCTGTATGTTCTATCAGTAACACTATGAATCGTACAATGATATGGATAGATTGAATAGGAAGATTTAAATTTACGTAATTATCGAACTTCGAATCACACACATTGATATGTTTATATATTTGTTATGTCTTATGCTTGATACACCATGTATTATTGTGAGTAAGAACGTTTCGAAATTCAAGTTGTTTGTACTGCGACTCAAATGTATCATCGACGAGCAATATTGTTTATTAATTTCACACAGAGTAACATAAACGTACAATTCTTATTTAACGTTTAAAGTATAACAACTTCATGTTTTTTGATGACTGCGACTATAATTATTCACTGAGTGTAGATGTATTAGAGCTCTCTTTCGTTCATTTTCCAATTCATTATTTTATATATATCATTTATTTTTATATTTTTTTACTTTTATTTCTTTTTTTTATTTTTTTTATTTATTTATTTTTTCTTTTGGATGGAGTATTTAATGTAAAATTTTACTTATCTTTACAAAATATGCGAGTTAATTTTCAGTAATTGCCAATCAAGCCTATATTAAATTATGCAATGGCACATATATAAGAATGCACTTTGACGAAATCGAATCTTTTTTATATCAGCGTCAATGACAATAAAGTCTGTCTATTATTCATACTCTTTTCAAAAATGAGTTTAGACAATGTTCAATATGGAATTTTATCTTTATATATGGTAGTGTTAGTTTTTCAGAATAATGTTATAACGAATAATATATTTGAGACATACATCACGAGACGGTATCTAAGTTATTCTAATTGCAGAGAATTCATTCCCCACATATCTTTAATATTAAAAATGTTATGATATCTTTTTAAAGGTAATAAAAGACCAACATTGTTGGTCAATTGATCTCTTAGATGAAAATAAATACTTTATTTCTTTGAACGGTTTATGTCACTGCTACAATATCAAATTATTGCTTAATAACGATAATCATTGTTATAATAGGATTGATTAAATTGCAATATGGTTCTGTCTCATTATTGTGATCAATCATAAACTTTCTATTGATACAATAGTGACATTTTAGCTATACAGTTTCTAAATAGATTTCATACAATTACACATTATTAATTTAGTCCCTTTTTTTATTCTTTTTATTTTTTGTTTTACGTATATCTTATAAAATTATCTTAATTACAGGAAATATTAATTTTATTTATAAAAGATTTGTTTCTTTACTAAGAAATAATATATGTATGCGTATGTTGTATACGCTATAAATCATAAAAAATTTCTATAATTAGGTAAATAAATTTTAATCCCATCAATTAAGTAAATGAAATTTTATAACCGACCAAAATTGATTTTATTACCTAAATATTTCAGTATGAATTTATACAAGTATAGTAGACAATTCTATAAAATAAAGTCCTTTCCAATCTTGAAATGCAATCAGGAACTATAAAGGCGAGAACTATAATAGTATTAATAGTATTATAAAATGTTATATTATAATTATGTGTTCATATTTGTCCCCTTGAAAAACAATGTTCACTCACAAATTGTTAGCTTTTAATATTATTTAAAACGAACAATTCATATTCTATAATAGAAACCTTCATAATTTGAAAAGTACTTACAACACTGAATTTACTGATAATACAACTTTTGGCGTAAAATATTATTTAATTTCTTCACTCATTTATTTATTGACATAGTTGTATTGACACAGTTTAAAGTATACGTGCTTCACGCAATTTTTCAGTTCAAACATAAAAAACGCAATTGACGAACTCGAAGTGAAATGATCAGCACGATCTTCCTGCTTCGCGTACGCCCAATGAGTACCTGGTCTCTCGGCATCACCTAAATTTATGATACTGCTTTCGTTTCGGTATACTTCCTCCTTCCTCCCCGTAAGGTAGTACGCATAAAAATACCTCTAAAATATGGAATGCGCATAAGTTTTGCCAGTTGTTGCAATTCTGCAACATTCTTCTTTAATAGTTGTATCCTTAGGTATTTTTATCATATTTTTAATTTTTTTTTTTATTTTTCTTAATTTTCTCTGTTGAGATCCTTCGTCCACGTTTATAGGAGTGAAGTAAACTCTATGACCTTCCATGTAACGATTATGACGTTTCAGTTCTTCCTTGACGCTGTGTGTATTTATTTTCGTTTATTGCTTTTGTAACACCTGCCGCGCCACCAACCAGCGAGCTAACGACTCCCAGCAGCGGTAGAATAGGTAAGAAATCGCCGCGTTTCGCTACCGGAAGTATTCACTTTTTCGTTGATTTCTTGTTTGTTTTCAAATTCATATCGATTTTCTTGGCTTTCATAGCCACCCAAACAGCAATGGCAGCAGCTCTTTTTCCGAGAGTTAAATCTGTCGCAGTAATACGTTTTCGTGCTTTCTCTGCGAGTATTTCAGCTACGTGTTTCCTTTCGCGAGATTTTTGTTCCATGAAAAAGCACTGTCGTGTTCGCGACACGCCGAATTCAACAGATTAATGCCTCGATCGCTTCTAAATCAATCGCTTTTCTAAATGCGTTCCTGAACCGCAAAAATGATATTCGGAGATACGTAATTTGGAATGGAAGTGCGTTTATCGCGTGATTTAAAAAGCCGCAGTCTTTTGTTGTAGATGACATTCGCAGCAATTTTTAAAATGGACCATCGATAACAAGGTAAATTAAAATTCAAGCACCGACGATGTTGCTGAACTTCTGAATCAGCTTTTATATGCTCAGGTAATTTGTCTCACAGTTGTAATTTTAAAATTTTTGTAATAAAATTATTTTCGGTATGGTATATTCTCTTTGGCGGTTAAACTATGTACATTACAATTGTCCGACACAATAAAAAACATTTTTAATACTAAACAGTTTCGCTCTACGCGCTTCTATAAATAGATCCGTTCTCGATGCAATTTTTTCAGTTTATATCAGTATTGTGGAGAGGGTGAAGAGGTTCGTGCTACAATCGCAAATAATCAACAACAAAATACAGACTGAAAAAGAAATGCGCAAGCATGGAAATATGTTACCGATTTCTATACGTGTTATTATCTGTGATCCATCAAACAACGGTAAAATAAATGTGCTGATAAGTTTACATGTGCTGATAAGCTAGAAAGTCCACATAGCATACGCTTCGAGTGTACTCGAAATCGTTGCAACAATCAAAATATCGATATTTGGAGAATTTATTAGCTCCGATTGAAGAAATTGATTATTTTACATTCTTCAATAATAGCGATGTCGTTTCACTGAACGAGACGTTTCCAAATTCCATTTTTATCTTTGACGATGTAGTATGCGATAAACAAGATGCAATCAAAAAGTACTTTGCGATGGGTCGACACGCGGATGTCGACTGTTGCTATCTCTGTCTGACGTATGCAAAGATACCGAAGCATCTTATAATGTAAATCTGTTGATCCTGTTCAAACAGGATGGTACCAATCTGAAACGTGTATAATGATCATGTATACAAAGTCAAACATGATTTGTCTTACGAGCATTTCTGCGAACTGTGTAGCTGTTGGGATGCAGCAAAAGTATTTGTAGTGACAAAGATAGTGCGCTCACAAATGGATGGTAAAGGATTTAATGAATTTGCGATATCATAACGTGGTTAGTTGTTATCGTTACGTCAATTACGCAACGTTCTCTTTCGAATACGATATGGATAGCAGCAAGGAGCTGAAGAATTATGAAAGAATAGCGAAGCAGATTGCGAAAACCAGTGATTCAATTCGTAAAAAAATATCGCGCTTTGAAAACCGGTAAAATAAATGAAGATATAGCGCTGGAGAGACACTTTCGTCGAACCTCTGAAACAGATTGTCGAAAATACCGTTGGCAAGGAATCTCAGCCGATTAAGAAAGAAGTAAATATTGCAAAAGATAAAATTATTAAGAAATGAAAACCTATAAATAACAAAGATAACGAAGATGATAATGATGATGATGATGATGATGATGATGATGATGATGATGATGATGATAATGATGATGGTTTCTGGATGGACAAAGCATGGCTTCAATTAACACTGTCGTCTAAAAAGCAACGAACAAAAGGACCGATTGTCATGTCGGATTCATTTAATTCTACGTCGACGCAAATTATTGTACGAACATTTACATTCTCCCTTAGCCGAAGATGTGTATGAAACGCCCAATGAATCGCTTGAAATATTAGTTAAACAGTTTTTGCAAACGACAAGTTCGTGAAGAGTTGCATAAACTGGGGCAAAAATAAATAAACATGCTTCTCGATGGCGACAGAGAAAAGGAGATCGATCACGTTTATGACGTATATCTCAATGAGAACGGCACGATACTCGGTGATAAACAGTTCGATTTAGATACGAGTGATTTAGTAAATGGATTTTGTAAATGGAGTAAAAAAGGCAAAGGTACACCTGGGTTGTATGAATTAATTTTCAAAAGAATTTCTGACGACACTTTACACAGAGAATGATAAACATATTTACACAGAGATATTTACACAGAGAATGATAAACTAACAAATAAAATATGTTGTTAATAACGAATGCTCATAAGCACAGTTATAAAGGATAATCCAATAGCGGGTAACAAAGGGTACAAATATAAGAATATTGTAGCACCCTTGGAATCAGGTAAAATACAAAATGGAACGGGCATACTACGCGCCAGGAAACTAAAAAAGTTAGTAAAAAAGTCGAAAAAGTAATACCGCGTGCCATCCTAAATGAAAATAAAATCGATTATGTTCATTGAGATGATCCTAACGAACTTGTGGATTGTCTTCGATTGCTTGAAGCGTCAGGCAGATCATAATGATAACGAAATCTTATCCATTATCGAGAAGTTTCGTGAAGCTGGCTTTATTATAAATTGGAACGGAATACGCAGTAATTTTAGTCAACGTCGAAACATTGATCAATAACGTTTGCATAAGATCTTTATAATATTTTTTTGCATTGTATACCAAGACAAAAAAAATATCTAAGAAGAAAAGTCTTAAAAAGTGGACAGATAGAAGAATTGCATGCTCCAGCGAGAAAAAATTTTCCACGCAAACATGTTATAGTTTATGGATACGATGACCTGTGGCAGGCTCGAAATATGTCCTTATACACGATTCAACAAAAGTTATCACTATATTTTTACCGTTATCGATGTATTGAGTAAGTATACATGAGCCATATGACTCAAAAGAATGGAAACGAAATGGCTACTGCAATAGCAAAGTAATTTTGCAAAGCAAAATAATTCGAGACGATAGAAGATGCCTGAAAAATTTGCAAATTCCCGATGGGAAAAGAATTTTACAACGCAACCGTACAAAAATTCCTGAAAAAACACAACATAAATCATTATTCAACGTATTCCATAAAGAAGGCATCGAACGATTTAATCGTATATTGAAAAATGATATATGGGAACAATTTACGTACAATGGGAATTACAAATGGATCGTCTTGCTGCCGCGTCTCGTGTCAGAGTATAATGCACGAAAACATCGAACTATCGGTATACGATCTATCGATGTGACTTTCACAATCGCCAATAAACTTTTACATGTGTACATAAAGTAGCATAAAGACCGTCACACTTCCACGATTCAAAGTGGATGACTCGGTACGTGTGAGCAAATTCAAAACTTCTTTGAGAAAATCTTTGAGAAAGGTTACACGCTAAATTGGACCACGGAGGTGAATCGTTAAAGTACAGAAACTAATCCCACGTATCTTCTAGAAGACTATCGTGGAAAACCAGTCGCTGGAGGAGTCTACGAGTACGAGTTACATAGCATCGCTAATCCCGATGTATATCTAATTGAAAAAGTGTTATGTAAAAAAGGGAATGACGTTTACGTGAAATGGCTGGGATTTGATAATTCACACATTTCATGGATACATAAGAACAATGTGTTATAAATAAATAATAATATTTCTACGAATTATATATCGTATATTTATTACAATATGCAAACATTGTAATTGAGATTTAAAAAAAAATACATACAAAAAAATAAGTTTATTACAAATACAATGAGTGTATAAAAAATTAGATTCATTTTACTTATTTATCTTTTCTTTTATTATATAGTAATATTTTATAATGTCTCCATGGCAGCGTGTCTGTAGATTCTGGCACAATGTATTACTTGCCATCGTACGGAGAGTAATTTTCGTTTCCGGTATCGTGTAATTTCGATCTTATGCACTGCGCTTCATTTCGATTTCGTTATTTAGACAATGATTTAATAATCAAATGTTATCGATCTCTATAACATAATTTTTGATTCCATTTGCCTTCTTCGTGCCCTTTTTCCTATCGATGCATAAAGTGTACATTTTTGTTCTAAACTCGACGAATTCGATCATGATCTTGCCGTTGTTTTCACCTTTCATTAAGCCTGGAACTTTTTTATTAGCTAGCAGAATACAATATGTATTGTACAATATGTATTGTCGACCGCATAATCACTAATATCGGTAGATATCACGTTTCATAATATTATATCATAGATGTTGTCGCATTCGATACAATAATATCAATGTACATAACTTTACAATTTTCGCGAAACCGCAGTGCCATGTACTCGTGGTGAAATTCGTATAAACGTGTCTTGGATATATCGAGGATATACGGTTCGTCGAATTTCATTTCGAGTTTACGCATTTCTATCGCGACTAGATTCTCGGAAAAAACACTTCTATTATGAAAGTTTGGTTTCACGATCATTGCCTTCGCACCATATCTCCCGTCCCAACATATTATTATACAAGTCGCACATCGACATGGTTGCGCACATTCACCATGGTTTTACCAAATACGGTATTATTTATTAATTTATATAAATTTTTCTGAAACTCGTTGTTGGCAAGAGTTCTAAAATTCGTATTGAATTCGATGTATTCGCGAAACGAATGGAGATTATGCGAATTTTCACGGTAAATTTTTGCGATTTTGAGAGCGTGACGAATACATTATTGTAGATTATGATAATGAATTACATAACGCTTCTTATCATACAATGTAACGAGGAGCTTTTCTCGCTTGTAGTTTCTCGCGCGTTGGACAGAATGGTCTGTGAGAGTGTGAAGATGTTGCGGATACTTTAAGTCTACTTCGAGAATGTAACATGTAGATGAAGCTGTCGCGACGGTTGTAACATCAAAATTGTCTACATTATCGACCCATCGAAAATTAGTAACGGTTGACACATTCCAACCATATAGGTTGTTAACGTCAAAGTACATAAGGTACGTCGATGGCTTCGATGGATCGTACGACTGCATGTATTTATTGTTAGCCCGTGCGTATCTGTTGAACATTGGATTTAGACCACCGCGTTCGAACATGACCATGACTGTAGAAAGTTCGAATTTTATACGTGTATATTTTAACATCGCATCCCGTAAATCCGGTAATGTATAATAATAGCGAGATCAAGCCCGTAACTCGTGATGCTATTACGGAAATTTTCAAAAACGTCTGTTAACAAAACGTCTGTCTTTAAATACAGATATATTCATCGAATGTTTGAACGGAGAACCATTGCCACACATTGACGGCGTACATGTAATTGCTCTCGGATACGGTATCATTTGTCAGCGAGCTATAAAATAATTCACGCATGAAACTCCGTTTCCTCTAACTTATCGATGCAGTCAATGTACTCGTACGGAAATATGCTTTTGCGTGTGAGAAAATCGAAATCCTCCGCGCTAAGGTTGAAAAATTCTGACCGTGTATAATTTTCAATTTATCTTTATCGAGATACGACGCCAATTCTTCTAAACTGGTATTGAGAAATTTATAAGAATCAATAAAACATAAATTTACATTTTTTCTTATTATTTGCAATAAATTCGGCGATATGTTTTGTGAAGGAAATATATTTTTCTTTATTATAGGAAGTATATCTACTCGTACTTTATACGCGATAGCTATTCCTTGATAACAAAATGTGCATCGAATCCCGATAAATTATGGAAAACTATGGGAATGCAATATGAATCTCTGTAATTCAAGTTGCAATTTGAATGTGCGAGACCTTTGTATCGACCTCGCCTGGTCAAGTGGCAATGATCGCATGTTACTCAGTGCAAACGGTTTTTCACACACGTGGCAATGCGTAGCGTTGTTAAAACAAATCAAAAATTTATATTATCTCATAAAATCTGCCATGGGAACGTTAGTGGATAAGATAGTCTTTATTTTATATTCTAAGTTTTTAAGTTTCTCGGCGAACCACGCGACGTAATTCTTATCGCGAAATTTATATATACATAACTTATATATACATAACGAACAAACAGCGGACATAATATGCTACACTAAATATCCGATTAGTACATGTAGTTGGACGTTTCGATATCCTTCTCCGTCTTCTCCAGAATGCATCCAAATCGTAGATTATGAACATTCCATCCTGATGTAGTTGTTGAAGCTCAACTTGTCGTCTTCGCTTGGTAACCTGATGGCACAGTCGTTTAGTTTTCGCAGTCTATTGCGTGGATCTCAGTTTTACATTCGAGCTAAAATAGTGTAAATATCTGAAAAAAGAAAGTATAATTTATTATATTCTCAAAGAACCTTTTTTTTATTATAAAAAATTTTTACGTAATTTTTAATTATATATATATATATATATATATATACATAT
>NW_012130090.1:3311535-3317894 GCF_000143395.1 Atta cephalotes
AAAATTTTAACGTTAATTTAATTATATATATATATATATATATATATACATATCCGATACATATACATATACCGATCGCAAAAGTACTTCTTGCGATCTTTTTTACTGAGTTGCAACCTTACAAGACGGGACAGGTTCTTGATCCACACAAAATGTTCCGCGGTTATTATTCTGTGGATTTTGTACGTAAAGGCTAAATTGGCTTGTCCCTCTTCATATCAGTAAGCCGTAAAGGAAGAATCATTATTTCTTTTTCTTCTCGAAGCTATATACGTTGATAGAAATGTTATTGAGATTTTTAAATTTTTTAATTTGTCTGAACGTCATTGGAAATTGGATGTTTTTAAAATTTAATACCGTCGTTTATGTGGACATAATAACTTTCGATTTGTATTACTTTGAGCTAAGTGTAGAACGGCTACTAGGCAAAACGCATTGTTTCAAGATTGCACATTGCTTACCGCTTTTTTCATTTTCCTCGGTAACTCAATGTGACATCTTGCATGCAATGGATTGTACTTGTTTATGTTAACAATCAAATTAAATTTAGAATATGCGACAGATCACGCTATCGCGTTCCTGAAATTCCTCGAGCGATGCTGGGCTTGATCGAAGATAGGCTCGACAATGCGCGACGCGTATCATTCGTAAATCGGACGAATTAAAGAGTTCATAGTTTTTCGTACTGACACTTTTATTCGCGCGTTTATCACTTGATATAAATTCACCATTAAACACGGTGTTTATTTTGATATTGTTATGTCTCTGCATAACAATTTGCACATGCTCAAGCACAATTTCTCTCGCGTCTTCAAGAAGTTGGCGAGGTTCTATGTGTCTAGAGTTTATTACCGCGCCGGTCGGTATATAGCTTTCGAACGCAGAATCTATCTCGCATCATCACATCTGAGTCCCACGCTGTATTCGGCACCCACTTGCATGAAACGTCCACGCATGGAATCTTTTAAACTTTCGAGTCGTGCGCTACGAGCGATCAATTTGTCTAACACCAATCGATAATCGCGGACGTTTAATGCTGCTTTGTTTCTCCAGTGATTCGATGAAATCGTTGCATCATTGTTCTCACGAAATTCTTCTCGCATATTCAACTGAGCGGCTTGTCTCAGATTATGCTCTGTTTGCATTAATATTCTTTTTTCACAGTCTTTTCAGTAAAAAAGTTTTTGAGAAAATGTACCAGGTGTATAAGCTTAAATCCGCTGTTTGCTCATAGGTGGCATTAATGAGTGTACAAAGCTACCCTGGGCACACACCACACTTTTTTTTATGTGTCAACATTAACCAGTGCACATCATCAGCAATTTCATACAACAACATTTTTTCTTTCGTAATCATGTCTAGTTTTTGCTAAAAAAAAAGCATATAGGGAAGCTTTGCTTTTCTGTTTCAATTTGAAGAAATCGGTTACCGAATGCTTGTGAAGGTCTATGGTGACAATGCTTTATCGGAAACAACGTGCAGAGATTGGTTTCGCCGGTTCAATGACGACAATTTTGACCTGAGTGACATGAAGCGTGAAAATCGGCCCAAGAAGATTGAGGACTGTCAATTGCAGGTTCTTTTGGACGAGGGCGATACCCAATCGCAAAAAATGCTTGCCGAACAATTGAGTGTTTCTCAAGCAGCCATTTCCATGCGGCTACATGCCATGGGGAAGGTTCAAAAGATCGGAAAATGCCGCACTGAACTGAACGATAGGCAGATGGAGCGACGCCAAAACACATGCCAAATTTTGCTTGCCAGACAAAAAAGAAAATCGTTCCTGCATCGGATTGTGACAGGCGATGAAAAGTGGATCTATTTTCAGAATCCTAAACGCAAGAAATCTTGGGTTGATCCCGCCCAACCATCAACATCTTCCCTAAGACCAAATCGCTTCGGACGGAAGATGATGCTGTGCATTTGGTGGGATCAAGAGGGTGTCATCTATTACGAGCTGTTAAAACCTGGTGAAACTGTTAATGCTCACCGCTATCACCAACAACTGATCAAATTGCACCGTGCTCTGCGTGAAAAAAGGCCGCATTATATATGCTTCCTAGGAAAAAAAATGTGTTTTTCTGACTAAAAAACAACGGATTTTAGCTTATATATCTGATATGTGTGATTCTCGTAGGTTATTCCTGTTCCTTGTAGGAATGCAAAGGTCTCTTTATCAAATAATGCCGTGTAACATGTGTCCTATTTGCAGTGATACAAGATGATGTGAAAGTTTTTGTCAAAGATATAAAAAACAGACTAAAAAAATATTCCTAGGAAGCAAAAACAAATTTATTCAAAGTACTTGCCCTCGCTAACTATACATTTTTCCCATCTTTCGGATAATTTGTGTATACCACGCTAAAAAAATTTCTCATCTTTCGAGGCAAATCACTCATCAAGCCATTTTCGGACATCTTTGTAAGAATCAAAGTGCCGCTCAGCGAGCGCGTGGCCCATCAACGAAAACAGGTGATAGTCAGAAGGTACTAGGTCTGGTGAGTAAGCGGGATAGAGTAGTACTTCCCAGTTGAGTGTCTCCAAGTAGTTTTGTTGACGTGTGCAATGGTGCGTTGTCATGGAAGAAAATCAGCTTGTCATGTCTTTTCCGATAATGCGGCCTTTTTTCACGCAGAGCACGGTGCAATTTGATCAGTTGTTGGTGATAGCGGTGAGCATTAACAGTTTCACCAGGTTTTAACAGCTCGTAGTAGATGACACCCACCAAACGCATCGTCTTCCGTCCGAAGCGATTTGGTCTTGAGGAAAATGTTGATGGTTGGGCGCGATGAACTCAAGATTTCTTGCGTTTAGGATTTTGAAAATAGATCCACTTTTCATCGCCTATTACAATCCGATGCAGGAACGACTTTCTTTTTTATCTGGCAAGTAGAATTTGGCATGTGTTTTGGCGTCGCTCCATCTGCCTATCGTTCAGTTCAGTGCGGCACCCATTTTCCGATCTTTTGAATCTTCCCCATAGCATGTAGCCGCATGGAAATGGCTGCTTGAGAAATACCCAATTGCTCAGCAAGCATTTTTTGCGATTGGGTATCGTCCTCGTCCAAAAGGGCCTGCAATTGATAGTCCTCAACCTTCCTGGGCTGATTTTCACTCAGGTTAAAATTGTCGTCATTGAACCGGCGAAACCAATCTCTGCACGTTGTTTCCGATAAAGTATTGTCGCCATAGGCCTCCACAAGCATTCGATGCGATTCGGCAGCCGATTTCTTAAATTGAAACAGAAAAGCAAAGCTTCTCGCATATACTTTTTTTTAGCAAAAAATTAGACATGATTACGAAAGAAAAAATGTATGTTATTGTATAAAATTGCTGAGGATGTGCACTTAATTAATGTTGACAGATGTCAAACACATAAAAAAAAGTGTGTTGTGTGCCCAGGGTAGCTTTGTACGCTCACTAATGCCACCTATGAGCAAACAACGGATTTAAGCTTATACACCTGGTAAAGAGGCAAAATCGTGATTCATCTGTGAATAGTTGTTGTTGAAACGTTGTTCCACTGTTTCGCAGTCTCCAATTTTGATGAATGCGAGCATATTCTAAAGGGGCATGTTGATAAGCCAACATTAGTCAACATTATTGGATAACATTACACTCGATCACGAGCCCGCGATCTCAAACCTCTTTCGTGTAAATGCCTCCTGATCGTTTGAACAAAATTAGATGATCATCGGTACAGAAGAATTTCGCTTATAATTTGTCACGCAATCATTATTGAATTTCGCATTATCACATTGATGATGCGATTTTTACGAGCTGATATTACCCGTCTTTGACCTTGTCCGCTCCTTTGAATCTTTCTGTCTGTTGATAACGAGCATAAATCGACCGATTAACACTCCACTCTCCTTGCAACATGATTTTAATTCTTCTTCCAGAAAAGCAATAATTTGTGCACACTGAATTTCATTCAACCGAGATGTTACGATCCTGTTTTTTTGAACAGTAACTTCAGTTAATTTAAACTAAAGTAAGTTTAAACTGAAGTAAGCATTGTATCGCAAGTATTGTTCGAACGGCTCTTGCAGTACAGTGCTAGCATTGCGTAGAACACGTATATTTTGAAGTGTCAATATGTAAACAGTATGAGTGAAGAAATTAAATAATTTTTTACGCCAAAAGTTGTATTATTAATAAATTCAGTGTTGTACCATAAGAACTTTTCACAAAATTTATGACAAAGCTTCTATTATAGAATGTGAATAGTTCTTTAAATAATATTGAAAACCAACAATTGGTAAATAAACATTGTTTTTCTAGGGAACATATATGAACACACAATTATAATATAACACAATTTTATAATACTATTAATACTATTATAGTTCTAGCCATGACTTCACTTCAAGATTGAAGAGGACTTTATTGCACAGTTTATAAAATTGTCTAGTGTACTTGTATAATTCATATTGAAATATTTAGCTAATAAAATCAACTTTGGTCAATTATAGGATTTCATTTACCTAATTGATGGAATTAAAATTTATTTATCTAATTATAAAAATTTTATACGATTTATAGCATATACATATGTATGCATATATTATTTCTTAGTAAAGTTTATTTATAAATATGTCAAATCAGGAACAAAAATCTTTTATAAATAAAATTAATATTTCCTGTAATTAAGATAATTAAATTTTATAAGACATACACATGTAAAACAAAAATTGAAAAGAATAAAAAAAAGGGATTAAATTAATACTTGTATAACATATATTTAGAAATGATATAGATAATGTCATGAATTTACCATTGTCAATAGAAGGTTTATGATTGATCACAATAATGAAATAGAATCATATTGCATCAATTTAATTAATCCTATTGTAACAATAAATGATTGAGCAATAATTTGATATTGTAGCAATGAACATGCAAACGTTCAAAGAAATAAATTTTATTTATTTCTACCTAAGGGACCAACAATGTTGGTCTTTGATATTTTTTTAAAAAGATGTCATAATGTTTTTAACATTAAAATATAGTAACGAGTAACAAATTTACAATTAGGATAACTTAGATACCGATGTACGTCTGTATGGAAACATATTATTTATTATAACATTATTCTGAAAAACTAACACTATATTTGTAAAGATACGTAAATTTCACATTGAATACACTGCCTTTTGAATAGAGATTAGGAACATACAGACTTTTTTGTCGCTGACGCTGATTCCTTAGATATAAAAAAAGATTCGATATTGTCAAAGTGCATTCTTATATATGTTGCATAGTTTAATGTACGTTTACGTTACTCCGTGCGAAAATAATAAACAATATTGCTCATCGATAATGCATTTAAATCGCCGTATAAAGAACTTGGATTTCGAAATGTGCTTATTCGCAAAAATACATGGTGTACCAAGCATAAGACATAACAGATATATAAACATATCAATGTGTATGATTCAAAGTTTGATGATTACGTAAATTTAAATATTCCTACATGTCATTGTACAATTCATGATGTTATTGAACAGCGAAGCTGTTTCACACGAAGCTCATTCACACATAGACGTCGTGGAACATATATTACTTTAATATTATAAAATGTAATTATGATATCTGTATTAAAATAAAATCGCACATATAGAAACGAAACTGAAGTAACTCTTGCGAAAATAATAATTTTCCACGATAATTTATGATATGTTGCTGGAAAATATGTAATGGTGAGCACTAATTAGAGAGATTTATATTACTGTATTATATTACTGGCTATATTACTAATTCAGTCAGTTGGTTCACAACATATGCTGAGTATTCACTGAAATGCGAAACTCCTGAAAATTTGTAATGGGGATCATTATTTAAAAAAAACTTATGATACATAAGTCTTATTACATTAGTATATCTCTGTGAATCGTTTCTACTACATAGAGCATTTTGGCATCTTTGATAATATATCTATTACTTGTTATGGTAATATATTATCAGATAATCATTAAAATTTTTAAAGATTGAAATTTTTGAAGATACATTTGATATATTACTTTGAATTGGTATCTTTATTAATATATCAGTTACTTGTTATGATAATATATCATCAGATAATCATTAAAATTTTTAAAGATTTAAATTTTTTAGGATACACTTTATATATATATGTTCACTTTGAACTAGCACCTTTGATAATATATCAGTTACTTGTCATGGTAATATTGTACATGGTAATATTGTTAGATATTATTGTCAATTAAGTGTAGTATAGTAGTGTTCTATACACACCTGTGTGTGTGTGTGTGTGTGTGTGTGTGTGTGTGTGTGTGTGTGTGTGTGTGTGTGTGTGTGTGTGTGTGTGTGTGTGTGTGTGTGTGTGTGTGTGTGTG
>NW_012130090.1:3318509-3326624 GCF_000143395.1 Atta cephalotes
TGTGTGTGTGTGTGTGTGTGTGTGTGTGTGTGTGTGTGTGTGTGTGTGTGTGTGTGTGTGTGTGTGTGTGTGTGTGTGTGTGTGTGTGTGTGTATGTACTTATTTATATAGTGTTTTGTGTCCACAAAATGGAAAAAATATAGTAGCAGAAAATTGTTTGCCTTTGGTAAGAGAAGTTATGTGCTTTTTAACAAGCGACTCATTCAGTACAACGCAGTGTACTTAACTGATCCCTGTACATTGGCGAACAACAAGACTGTAATGATGCCGTGTCATATTGTCTTTTGTTAGAAGGTATCCTATAAAGCCAAAATTGGTTAAAAGTGTTAAATGTTACTCCAAAAGTCTCAAAACGCTTGCCATGGGAAAAAGAAAGGGATATGGCTACCACATGAGTTATCTGAAAATGCCATTTTGAATTGTTTGTCTATCGCGACTTCCGACCAACAATCCGTTTCAAAGCCGAAGAGGAATATTCACGGAGAAAAGCCTTGCTCTGCATTTGATGGGACTAGATCAGGGATTCTCAGTAAATAAAAAGTCACATTTCCAGCGTAACAACATGTTGAAGGATGTTTTCTTATCAACAACAAGAAACGATAAAGTAAATATAGCATGACAGGATTGGGTTTTAATTTTTTGCTGACGATCATAAAATTTGGAGTAAATACTGTAGACGAGAAAACACGTTCAAGTATCTAACAGAAGAGAAACTGGCAACAAAAAAGGGGGAAATGAAGTTTTCGAATAAATCATAATCAAGTCATTCGGAAGAGACAATGAGTGAAATACCCTCTCTCTTCAAAAAGAGAAGCTTAAATTAAACTCGTCAATGGGTAACTATAGATCTGAAACCTAGAGAAGGTGATGACGTATCACCAAGTTCTCCAGAGAGAGAAACTTGTGGTGCGAGCAGAGCAAATTTTGGAAATAGTTCGACAGTAGGAATACAGTAGAGAAACAAATTTCCTATCAAAAGCAGAAAAATCTCTCCAACCTGAATCTCCGATTTTTCAACTTAATACGTCCCATCAAAAAATCACCTTCCAAAACACTCAATATAAATCATAATATCGCGAGACTCGCTCTCATTATTTTTCTGCTCTTATTCCGTATCCGGTTCTGCTTCTCACAAAGGAAATTTTACAACTGTCCGGAATCGATTTGATTCTTCACGAAATATGTTGTAAAACACGAAAATCTAAGAGACATATATTTTTTTTATACGTGCGCTAACTCATGTTTAAATAATGAAACATCTTTGAAAAAAAAACGATATTTTTCTTTCAAACTGAATAACGGAAGTATAAAAGATAGAAAAAAAATTTTTAAACAAAAATTGTACGGTTTCATGAGTACTTTAAAGTAATAAAGAAAAACATTTTTTTTTTTCTTTGTTTAACAAAATATCCCCACCACTCGTAATTTCTTAAATTTTCAATTTTGTTTACCAAATTAAAGATTATTTTTTTACAAATTCAACCATATGTAATAAAGTTACATTACGATATATCATTTTCGAGAATTAATTATTAACGCTTTCGTATATACGCTCTCCATGCTCATATGCGTTAGTAATTGTCGTCGGAATAAAATATATAAATCGATGAATGAAGAAATTGACATGATATTTGTAACATTACAAATTAAAAATAATGTTAAGAGATATAATAATTTTTATTATTTCTCCTCAAAATGTGTAAAATTTTTTTATTCATCTCTGTACATTATTTCCTTATAATATCTTGAAATTATTCTTTTAAAGTTATTTTCAGTTTGACGATTTAATATCTTATTTACTTGTTAATAATTTCAAAACATATATATTATACTTAATAATAAAATAATATCTAAATGTTTATATACAATAAATTTATTTTGCATCGTTTACTCATTATATTCATTACAATAATGATACTCGATGAAAAGATGTTTTAAACATAATGACTTCTTGCACCATTTTATTAGAGCTATATTATTACAATCTTCGATATCACATGTTGAATTTTTGTCGAAACTAAATTCTACTGGATTTCCAAATTCTTCTGATCTTTCGCTTGTAATCACTTTTAACCATGAATATTTAAATAAGTTGTGATATCGCGGGAATGACAATTGATTACGTATCAGAGATTGTAATTTTATTATATTATTTTGTTCAAAATGTAAATTTATATTACTTTCTAATAATAAAACAGTATCTGAAAATCTTTTTTGCAAAATTTTTCCAAATTCTAAATCCGTAAATATCTAATGATTATATTTTTCCTGTAGTGTTTTTTGGTATAATCATAGTAATAATATGTTTTCCTGCAAGTTAAATCTGAAATAATATTGGGATAATGTCCATGAAATCGATAAGAAGGATGTTAGAACCAATGTTTGGAAATTAAGCTTTTTCTAATATTTTAAAATGATCTGTAAGAAATATAAATGTTAAATTAATAACTATTTTATGATTGTTATAAGATTCTTAAATAAAATATAAAATATATCACAGAAATAAGATTTATAATTTCATTATATTATTTCATTTATGCAAATTTTATGTTTACTTTTTAATAGTAAAACAATATCTGAAAATGTATTGTAAAAAGAAATTTATTTAATTACCTGAAGTTTTACCAGATTTCGATGCTTTTACTATATAATAACATTTAATGTACTTTTGGTCCAAATATACCATTATTTCTTTCAATACAATAAATAAAGGTGACAACAAATTTCCATTACATGATTATTGGTTGTATGGTGTATTGTATGAGTCTATTATTGATGATATAGATTGCACACTACTACTTTCTTTACTCCTTTATTAGACAATTATCTTCCAGAATGAATTTCCAATTGGAAATCACTTTAAGAATTAAAAACATTTTCAGATCCGAATTATTCGATAAGTGGTTTCACTGTTTTCAGAAAATCATTAGCTGTATTTTGCAACTCAACGAAATCTTCTATTATTCTTCTAATTACAAATTCCGTAATTTTTGTCGAAACAATTCGGTTGGACTGTTTGAATGTTGATACTCAATTATGAGATGCTTTAAATATAGGATTTAAATTTCTTATTTCTTTTTGAGCTTATAAACCTAACCTTTGTAGATCGATATCATGATCTATCTTGATTCAACAACTGCAGTAAATTTATCTTGTGTAAATTTGGAGATGTAAGATAATTTTTCTATTTCGATTTTCACCTAATTGTTCTTCCCATCGTCTTAATTGACGTTCAAATGAAACTATTCTAAATTTATTTTGCACTGATTTTAGCGGACGATACCTTTTGTTTTTATTTTTTTTCATTAATGTCCCAATTCCGCCAATATTTAATAGCTCGTTTTTTATAAGAACTATCAAATCTTTATAAGAACTATCTGTGTCATCATTTGAACATTGATGAGAATTAAAATTATCTTCACTCTATGCTTCTTCATCTTCAATTATTTCAATTATTTCAGAATTAGTAATTTATAAAATTCTTGATAATCAAGATAGATTTCTTCTGTTAGATTTCTTCCAACTTATTATAGTGAAAAATAATTATAGTAAATTATAGTAAAAAAAAATTATAGTAAAATTATAGTGAATAATTTTTGTATGAGTTTGTATGAGTCTTTTAATTTTATTTCTGCTTCAGTGACGGTGTTTCTTAGATATATTGAACCTATAGAGCTAATAAAAGTTTAACAATATTAAATGGATTGATAATCATGTCTAAAAATGTTAAATTTTGTTTTGTAATATAAAAACAATTTAACAAATTGTATAGATATGATTATGACGGAACGACTGCACTGACTGAGAGACATAAGACTGCTACATAAATATTTTTATACTATCCATTTATCTTGAATGTATATATGAACTTATTTATTATCGCACAGTTATTCTTATCTCCAAACTTATCTTTCTTTTGAAAAATATGTCACGATTCTGATACGTGATTTAGAAAGTTATTTCTTATATCTCATTACTCATAACGATTCTTAGATACGAAATTTTCTAACAATTTAAATATACTTTATATACAGTATATATATATATATATATATATATATCAAATATAGTTATTAAATATATTCTAACAATTCAATATATTTTTAAATGCAACAATTTTTAAGAAATTTATTTTTTAATGATTCAATTTTATACAATAATTTTATTATAAAAGAATAGATTTGAAATAAAATTATTTTTATTCATAGAAGAAATTAATAGGTTAATTCTAAGCAGAATCATAAGACTCGTAACTTATTCTCGTAAAACTCATAAGCACTTATAACCAGTATTCTCTAATTTTATGTGTATGTATCATAAGACGTAAGATTATTCGAAAATATTTACTATTTCTTGTAAATCCTATAGCTAATAAAAAATTGTCTGTAAAAATATCGTATAAAGATATAAACACTTCAAAATTCTTATAAACATCTGGATTTACAATGTAGCGGCTATCTACGCGAGTTATAATTTCAGTGTACATGCATTAACATGTCAAAAAAATGAAACTCTGACTAAATATAGCATAAAACGACGCGACGAAGTGTGTCTCGAAGCGTAATTAAACAGAAACATCGTATAATAAAGCAAGCGGAAAGGTATCGCGTAATGCTCTAATTAATTACATCGCTTAACATATCTATAATTGTATTAAAATGTATTTAATCATGCTACATAACGCGATTTATATGATAAGAAATGTATAAGGAAAACTTCAGCTAAAATAACATTTTTGGATAATGTAGGCGCGATGCGGCGAAACACATAGAACCGCCACGCCATGCTAGACTTCGTTGCTAGGCAACGAAGCGCTACTTCCCTCTCCCTGCGCGCCGCCGCCGCCGCCGCTCGAGTGGGCCATCCTACGAATTCGCGGCTTAATCGCATATTGGCTTAGACATTTCCTTTTCTAATTCGAAAACTATAGCGAGTACCTCAAAATAGTATAAGAATTTTTTGTTCCCTTTGATCCATTCTTCACCCCCAATGTGGCTCGGATCCATCTTATGAGACATCCTGTATATATTATATATAAAATTTAAATGCATATGTAATAAAGCACATAGAAAGCTATATAAATTTTACTTAAGGGGGGATACAATCCTTGAGGCCTGAAAAATGATATTTAAATTTGGCATTTTTTTTGCAGTAAACTAATAAAGTCAATCAAAAATCGTTTTGAAAGACTTTAATATATAAAGTTTTAAGAATACAAAAAAAATTTTTTTTTGTTTTCATCTCACAAGATGGCAGCGTTATAATAGAATCATTGAGCCTTTCATTTCTTTTTCGGTGTGTACATAAATGATATACACGACATTTTGTACATTATTGGATCTGGAACAAAAATCCAAAGAATTTTATTTTCTACTTAGAGCTATAGAAATATGTAGGGTTTTTTCAAAATATTGATTTTTATAAAAATGGTCAATGTGAAGAAAAATTACCAGATTTTCGACCAAAAATTTCCATCTTTAAATGTTAATAACAAAAAAATTTTTCAATATATCGCAAAAATGCTACGTAATTCTTTAGATTAAACAGTAATTGTCTGAAAGTAATTTGTGTAAATTTCAAATAAATCGATTAAGAATTGTAAAAGTTATCATGTACACCGTTTTTGAAAACCTTATTTTGAAAAAATATGTTTAAAGTTTTTAGTACTGATTTTTTCATAAACTTATAAATCGGAATTGTATTTTTAGTCTGCAATGCCTGCGCCATACAACTGTCTTTCAACTTCTTCATTGGCTTCGTAGGCTTCCTTCCTAGTTATTTTTAATGCTTTTCGAGCAGTTTTTGCGGCATCCATCAAAGAGCGCTCGGCCTTCTTGATGTGGCGCTCGTCCGTCTCCACGCAGTAATTATAGCACATGATGCTTACGGTGATATTTGGCACTTGTATAATTTGCATTAAACTTGCAAAACCATCATTGAAATTGCATATGATCCTATCTGTAGCTATGTCTACTATAATCTTACTGCCAAAGATCGTTTTCGGTACAATCGACCATATAAGCATTTAAGCTCTCGTTGTTGTTTTGAATATATTTTCCCAAGCAATGTGTTAATAAATCGTCGGTACTCAAGTATAGTACTCTGTATATATTAGTTTTATTGCTTCATATATAATGTTACTTAAAGGCACTTTATATGTATATTCGTGTAATTTATTCGTAGCTTTGGCCCTCTCCTATGAATATCAAGAATTAGCACACTCGGGACAATTTTCATGTTGCGGTTTCTCGTCGGTTGAAATCTTATGAGTAGCGTCGCTCAAATTGCATTTTTCATTTTTTGAATAGAATTATGATGCTATCTAATAGCCAAATCATAATAAATACTCAATTCATCAATCAATGAGCCCATTAATTTACCTTTTCCGCCTAATAACCTTTAGTATTTTTTTTTTAATCTCGGAGCCGCTTAACCATACATTTTTGCACATGATCGATGCATTTCTTTTTGTATATAATAAAATCCTTATAAGATTGTGAATCTAATATACTCTTGAATGTCTTGTGCTATCCCCAATATAATATAAATATTTAACGTTATGCAACTCTTCGGAGCGTGAAAACATTTCGACGACCGCATCGACCTCCATTTTACCAGATGAGCCTTCGTGGTTTATTCATTAACATGAGATTCTACTCATTCTTTATATTTAGCAATTTCTTTTTTATTCTCCCAGGATACAGCTTAAGTTTACAGCTTAAGCAAAATTTCGATTTGACAATTGCATCCACGACTTTACCCGTATTACCATACATCCGATTTTATTAGCATCGCGATGCCGAATAAAGATGAAAATCCTCGTTTGCGCCATGAGCCATCTCTAGATACCATAATCAATCTGTCGTTTTTCCTTATACATTTGTTTTTCTTTAATAGCTGCTTTCTTCATTGACATTTTACAGCTGCAGTGGCGACAGAAATATTTTTAACGACTTTATCATAAAACGGTTGAAAATCGGATGAGGTAAATCCATGAAGGCGCAAAACTTTGTTATTTCTTGTATATCGATACCAAATAATCTCATCGCAAATATAATGCGACGATTTATTTCATCCCATCACGAAAGAACAGACGATTTTACTATTAATTAAAAGTATCATTGAAAAACATTAAAAATAAATGGCGGTTTCAATAGTATTTTATAGCAAACTGAATGAATTTTTGTCAATGGTAATGTTTTATCACTAAAGATTTTATCACTGGCTAGTAATGTTTTCAATAGTACATTAATTTTATAGTTTTATTATAAAATATTATATTTTATTATAAAATGAGTATTATTATTGATCAATATCTTATTTCAGAATCATAAAATTATGATAAAAAAAAAGTTTTTCCCTAAATTCGGGAATTTATTACATATACTAATTTTATAGCTTCAAAGCGATTATCCATCCAGTTATTGCCATTTGATATCCTTGACTGAAATCGTATGGAAATCGCTGCTTCGATGATCCACGAATACCTATATAATCATGGATGTATAAGTATAATATATCTATTCAATATATAGTCTTGATAGAAATTTGTCCAGTTTAACTGAACATCCAGTCAGCTACTGTCTAATTATATAATATTTAATGTTTTAACTATTTTCAGGTTAGGAAATCATACACTGTATTTTTGTAGTTACCAGTTATCAGTATATCGTCTTTGACTAGAGATCTCTCTCTTCTGTCGATAATAGTAAAACGTCGTATTGATACGATACGGATTATATATCATGATGATAAACAATATAGGTATAGGTACAGTATAGTATAGGTACAGTGTTGATACGTTGTATTATAATATATACACTTTTTGTACTGCTACTATATAGTTCCACCGTACACTGCCACCTCGTGCACTGCCACGCAGTACAATAACAGTACTATAACGGTATTTTGCGAGTATCGTGGAATATCCTAAGTATTTTATGATATCGTAAGTGTCTCTTAGATTTTCGTGTTTAACAACATAGGTGTACAACTTTGCTTCCGCCATTTTTTTCCGAAATTCGAGGCTTTATTGTAAAAAAACTGGTTATACATTTATGATTCAAAGTATTGTCCATCGCTGGCCACTACTTTCTCCCATCTTTCGGGTAGCGT
>NW_012130090.1:3329271-3336882 GCF_000143395.1 Atta cephalotes
ATTTCATAAGATAAATATCGATTTGATAACTATTTGGGAAATTTTTGATATTGATAAAGATAACAGAAGGAAAATCCAGAAAGTGTACATTTATACTTGCGAAATTTTTACTCGTAAAAAATTTATTTTTGCAATAAAAATTTGTTAAAACCATTTTTATATAATAAATTTTAAAATACGTAAGTATAAACAATAAAATAACAAATACATGATTTATATTTTATAAAATTTTTATATAAAAATTTTATATAAATATTTTGACTGTAATAATTTTCGAAAAATGCACACATACATTAAATTATAAAAAGAAAACTTACATTAAAAAAGTTTTTTTTAGTTTTTATTATCAAATATTGTCATAGATGATTGTAAGTCAAGATTTTATTGATATACGTTCTACTTGAAGTTAATTCATAAATTCATGAATAACATTTTATATCAAATGGCGACGAATGACAGATTTAATAAGAAACAATTTGAAACTATTTAAATTATCAATCCGTTATCGCTTCATGTTAATTGTCTCGACACTTTCATCAATGACAAATCGACTTTGAATTGATCAGAAAACACACCGAGACGCCATAGAGAGCTAAGTTTAATTACAAATCCGAGTGAGTAAAGTAGTAATGCAGCGATGTTATCGCGTCAATGGCTTCGAGTGAAAACTCATCAACGAACGATGTGAATACACCCCTTGAAAGGGAGCAAATTTTTGTCCGACGAATTAGGACGCGGTGCCCGCCACCGCCGTTCCTTTGACTTGAACATGACAATATAAATATTAAACTATTGTTACGCATATAGGATGCAACTACCCTTGTTCACTCTGTAACTCTTGATCTCGAGAATCATTCTGTTTCACCCTATCTCGTTTGTTTTCCTTCCTCTGTCTAATTTTAAAAAGCTTTAGTAAAGTTTACGGATTACTCGCATTTTGTTTAACTGTAATTATAAATTTAAGGAATTTATTATCTGAGGTATTTAAATAACGCGATATCACCAAAAATTCTCTTTAAAAATCAAGAATTACCTTGCCACACAATTATTTTTTTTTACATTTGTTTTGAAAAGTGCATTATACGATTTGACAAATTATTTCTTAAAATTTCACTGAATATATTAAGCACTGTAGAGCAGAAATTCTTTATTTGAATTTCTTGTGAGTAGTACTTAAAAAATGTAAAAAAAAGTTGTGATCTCGGTTATTCTGTTTGAGATAAAAATAAAAGGAAATAGAAATACAAAAAAAAAGAAATTAACTTTTAAAGACAGTATTCATAGTCTGTTCTTATTTCAAGATCTTAAGTAATGTCTTAAGAACTTACGGCTCTCTGATCGTGACATCTTAATATCATTATACTTAAGACGGTCTTGAATATAAGAATCGACTATAAACATTATCCTAAGTATTAATAAAATATTTAGAAGTTCCCAGTTTTCAAATTTTAGTTATAAAATCTACAAGAATTTCTCGCTAGAATTGTCAAATATCAAAAATTTGTGAAGTGAAAACTCTCTTGATTGTTGAATATATTCTAGAATTCGTTAATCCTGTATATAAAGGAGACAATTATAAACTATGCAAAAACTTAAAGTAAATTTATAATTTTGGGAAACATTTTTATTACTTTTTAATATATTAATGTTATTACATTATCATTTCCATTTTGCATATTATGTACATTAGTTTATTAAAAGTTTTGTTCAGAGTTAAATAATAATTCCCTTTTCTTTTTTTTCTCTTTCTCTTTTCTTTCTGATAAAAATTATATTTTAGAATTTTCTCTTTTTCACGATGTTTCTATTTTTTATGGGCAATCCTTTTCGCATCTCTTTACTCTCATCGTTATCGGTCTTTGTAGATTTTTGTCAGTGTACCTTCAGCCAAGCGTGTTATGCAAAAGAGATGTGATATACGTACGCCTGTATTTCGCAAAATTACATTAACGAGATATATCTAGATGAGCTTGGTCTGCGATTTCACTAACATCTCTCGCAGATCTTGTATAATTAAGGTGCATTTAAAGAGCGAACTACCTGCATATGTTATTCCCATAACAAAAAGATAAATAAATATGAGATTGCTAAATTTCAGACTTTTAAGATTTTGAATCTAAAAATTATAAATTATTCAATATTAATTATTAAAATCGTTTTTAGTAATCGTTTTTAGTAATAATGTAAAATTTGAATGTTTCAAACAGTTTACATTTTATTATAAATACTTTTAAATCTTAATTTTAATGTAGCAGAAAAAAGATTAAATTTCTGTATTCTGAAATAATATGTCTATATATTAATAATATTAATATTTTATATATTATATAATATGTATAATATATATATAATATATTAATATGTTTATTGAATTTCTTTAAAATCGCAGTTAAAAAATTTTTATATTTATATTAAGTTCAGAATTACTAGAAAAATATAAAAAATGTTTTTTAATATTAAAATTTTAGAATTGGAAAGGATACGGGCAATAGGAGTCAAGTGCAGAAGATCGCGTAAATAATATATCTATGAAGTGTGAAACTTCTTTATTCACTAAAACGCATTTACATGTTTCGATTTACTTTTGAGTCCTCTTCAGAGACAACACAAACTAACTTATACGGATTAAAATTTTATATGTATTTTTGAATTTTCCATAATTCTTAAGTTTTTAAAACTTTTATATATTTGCTTCGCGATAAATATTTAAATTCTTGAATTTGCGTCCTTTTTAAGATTTTTTTCCCGATCTTCATACGTTCTGAGATAATATATTTATTTTTCTTTAAACTTGTAAATAGATTTGAAATTAGGATAAAACCACTAGTTGTGGATCATTCTTTAAAAGAATTCATATATTTATTCAGAACAATATCGAACAATTAATTAAAATATTTAATAGTTATGATTGATCATAAAGATTATATTATGGATGATTTTATTTCATTTTATTACCGTTTTATGTTTTAATTTGAATTAAATAAACAATAAGAATTAAATAAACAATAAGAATCTTACTTTAGACCGTACATATGAGAATACATGAGAACCGATGAGAACTAAAAATTAAATGCTTATATATATATGATCGAAGCCGGATTTTTAATGCTTAAATAATTCAATGTGAATTATATATACATATATATACTAGGAGAAAATAGCCTAAATTGGATCGTGTTTTAAATAGGAATGTTTTAATTTAATGAATGGTTAAGCAGATTTGCGTACTATAATGTAAAGTCCTTATAAAACATCGAACATATGAGCAGTTTAACAATTCTCTGTCATAACATAGAATAGACGCAAGCATGTATTTTCAGCCATCGTGCGAAAATTTAAAAAAAAAAGATCCTTGTAAATTATTATTTGAAAGGTGTTAAAAATTTGAAAGATAATTGATTTAAGATTAAAAAGTGTAGAATTTAAAAATATCAATCATTTTGTTGATCACTTTTTTTATTGTAAAATTTATTTCAAAGTCCGAAAAACCGTATCCAAATTGGACAATATAGTAAATAACTAATAATAACTAATAATAGGCCTGGTTGTAGTACTGGTGTAGTACTTAGCCGACAAATCTAGTCTAAGGATTTAAATCAGTAAAACATCATCACACTCAGAATAATTGAGTTTTATTGATTTCAATTCTAATAACATAATAATGAATAAAATTTTTATCTTTGATTGTTAAATCGCTCGTTTTACTCAATACTCAATACTAATAAAAATACATTGAAATAATTTAAAATTCTGTTTAAAAGTCCATAAAAACAGGAATATCCGAGATGGTCCGATTTGGAATCAATAATTTCAAATCGGACCGGAAAGAGCGCTTTTACATTTTCTATTATAGTTCAACACGGATGAAAGATACATCAAAATGGTTTGAAACAAAAATGAAAGGAATTAATGATCTTTCCAACTTTTGCGATTGGACTTTATTTACTTATAGAGACCAAATAGATCCGATTTATCCCATTCTCCCGTATATATGTACATGCATTACATTAATAAAGAAATGACAATTATATCACAATTAGATCCTATGAATTGTGAATCAATTCATCAAATGCTTTATCTTTTTTGATGGCATTACTACATCCCATAATAAAAATGATTTGCGCATGCATATCGTAACATATATAACGAAATTATAATTGAGTAACTAGTATGATTAAATCAATACACACAATTTTTTAATTATTCCATTCTAGAATTCAATTCACCATAGAAATTGATATATTTACTGGTTTTATTGATTTGACCTTGGATGACATCGTCAACCTTGACCAATGACCTCCAAACCAATAAAATCAATAAATACATCTTATTAAATTCTATCACTCTGTCTAAAACATTTTTCTCAAAAATGCGTATTTTCCAAGATATTAGATAGTATTACTGTTTCCAATTTTTTGGTATATTTTTAAATTCTCATTACGTTTGGCTTCTAAAATTTGGCCCCATTAGCGGGAATGGCTTTACAGGTGTTCACTTGGCTCCTCTAATATTGCTGCAATTTTGATCAAAATTGGTGAAGAGCAGAGCATAGCCTTTTCTTGTAAGCATAATGTTGATTTGTTCCAGGAAATTTAATGCTATTTACTATCTATTTTAAAAATCATAAGGCAATTCTTATGACATTATACTTTGAACGAATTTTTAAAGATACGTTAGTTAATTTCATACATTTAATTAACGACATCAATAAAATGTGAAACATTGTTCTTAATAAATTAAAAGCAATTGACATTTGAAAGGATAAAATAAATGCTAAAGAATGTTGTGATATGTATCATTTAATGAAAAATATATTTTATATTATTATTTAAATATAAAAAGTGATTCAGAATTAGTGCCTAATCCACATCTAGTGCTACCCTATATATATTATTAGGTGAATTAATTTTCGTTGTTGACCAGGAGAAGTCAGTATTTGTGGTATTTCAACATGCCGAAAGTGCTGATGTATATAAAAGTACTGTCAATATAAGCTTTAATAATCAGTATAATATTGATCGGATGCAAAGAACACAATTTTTTATCGCATTAAAAATGTTTTGTATTAAAAAAAGAGCATTTGCAGGAAGCATTACCTTTCGTTTTAATCTCAAAAAATCTGCTGCTGCAAATCATCGTTTGTTAGTGGGGGGCATGCTCTATACGAAACAACTTGTAGAAATTAGTTTAGAAAAATTAAAAAGCAATAATTTTGACGTGAATGACAAAGAGCGCTCTGATCAGCAAGGAAAAGTTTGAAAATGGAGAATTGGAGGCACCATTTCAAGCAGATTCATGTTAGACGCTCAAAGATTGTCGGAAACATTAAATGTCGGTGAATCAACCGTTAGCAAACGTTTAAAAGCAATGGGAATGATCCAGAAGCTAAGAAACTGGGTCCCACATGAATTAAGAGAAAGAGACATTGCGAAACGTTTAACTATTTGTGAATTGTTTGTTGCTTTAAAGACAAAAACATAAGTTTTTGCATTGAATTGTGACTGAAAAATGGATTCGTTACGACAATCCTAAACAAGAAATCATGGGTACGTCTCAACGAAACCATCAACATCAATGCCAAAGGATATTCATGGAAAGAAGATCATGCATTTGATGAGATCAAGTTAGTGTAGTGTACTATGAGCTGCTGCAACTGAGTTAAATCATCATCGCTGAATCGATCATCATTATCGACGTCAATTACTTAATTTGAATCGAACACTCAAAGAAAAATGGCCACAATACGCCAAAGGACATGACAAAGTTATTCTTCTTCATGACAATGCTAGACCACATGCTGCAGAACCAATGAAGGAAATCTTGGAATCACTTGAATGGAATGTCTTACCTTACGCTCTATTCTTCACATTGCTCCTTCAGATTACTACTTGTTTCGGTTGCATGGTTTTTCTAAGCAGCACTTCAGTTATTTCGAAGATATCAAAAAACTCGATGACTGGATCGTCTCGAAAAAAACCTGAATTTTTCTACTGTGGAATCCATTTATTACCCGAAAAGTGGGAAAAGATTGTAGCTTTCGATGGACAATAAATTGTGAATAAAATATGAATAAAATATCAGGTACCTTTTTGATGAAAGAAACATGAGTTTTGTAGCAAAAAGCAGCGAGAATTAATTCAAGCACCTAATATATATATATATATATATGTATATACAATATATATATAGGATATCCCAAAAAGGTAAGGACACCTGAATATCTCGGAAGATATAAATTTTATAAAAAGACAAAAGTTGTAGATTTCAAAAGGTTCTATTTATTGATCTTATCAGTTTGAATTTTGATGACGTTATCAAGATCGATTTTTATAAATAGAACCCTACTTTCAGAATCTAATAACTGATATCGAGATATTTTTTTAAAATGCTAGAAAATATTTTTTCATTAAGTACTTTTTAAGTTATGATTCTTGAAAGTTACAATACTGCCGGCAATAGCATTATCTAAGATTTACCACGCAGAGATTGCTCAGACAGATTTACATGTCTTTTATGCTCAGAGAAAAATTGAAAAATAAAAGTGTAATTTACGCAATGTCAAGACGTTAACAGCTCTCCTCACTCAGCATGACCCTCTATAAGCCGTCGTTTTGAAGTTTGGAGAGACCCAACTAGTTGAAAGTAATTAGCATACATGTTTCATCTATAGAATCGTTTCCAACATTTCAAAAAATAAATTTCGGTAATGACAATGGCAGTAAACATTTTCCCTTCTCATTTTTTTGTAATTTTTGTATAATTGCACAGCATTCGTTGTTTCCTAATCTTTTTAGCTATTACCGATAGTAAGATAATCTATTTCGCAATGTTGCCAATAAACAAAATATTGTTTAAACCCACTTTGAACGCATTCTTAACTGTCAGTTTCAAACAGGAATTAAATGTATTTAAAAAAAACGATTTTATATTAATGATTACAAATCCAACGATTAGCGATTTGCTCCATGAAAACGTAACAAGACTTTAGCCACTGCCGTTTTGTCGACAGTTTCTTTAGAGGAGAAACATACCACAAAGTAGAAGTAGCCGCTAATGTTTTGACGCTGCATGAAATTGCGCCTTAATACAGTCAATGAAGATCGGATGATGTCTTCATTGGCTGGATGCCATCATTGTCCGATTTTGCCTTTGTTAGTTGGATCATAGTCCAATCTTACTTTAGTTGGCTGGATCATCTTCCGACCTAATTGGCTGGATTGTCCGATAATATAAAATTCTATACTTTTATGTGTGTTCATTAGGGTGCGACTCTTGATTCACGCCATGAACGCTGTTGCAACTTGAACATTTAATAATCAATTTTACATTTCATCACTTTGTCATCCGCCATTTTCAAAATAATAACTCATTACAATTTTCATTTAAATATTCTTAAAGTAGACATTTCAAACATCAGTCTTTATTTTTAAACATATTTTTATCTTCATTATTTACCAAGTTATGATCATTTGATGTTTGGTAAAATTTTTCCAAATTTTTAGTGTATCGCTTTCTTTGGGAATATATATAAATTCAATAAAATATATTATATATGATATATATACATATATATATATATATATATATATATATATATATATATATATAATA
>NW_012130090.1:3339970-3342913 GCF_000143395.1 Atta cephalotes
TATATATATATATATATATATAAAATCAAGAACAAAAAAATCATAAAAACATTTAAAAAAAAAAATAATTTTGTAGGATAAATTTCAAGTTTTCACAATAGATAATCGAAAATTTGTTTAAATTTTTTTAGTGTTATAGACTCATAAAGTAAAAAGAAAATTTTTCATTTCTGTCATCTCGTAATTTTCTATATGTAAAAATCAAAACTCACATAGATTAAAAAAATATAGTGATTATTTTAAAGTAGAGATTTCAAGCTTTAAAACTCTTTTTTTAAATTTAAATTTTGATCATTTTCAACGAAGATGTTGATGGGGAAATGTCTTTTTACCATTTTTTAAAGTGACTTTCTCCCTAATCCAATGTTACACAGGGTGTGTATTTTAATCACTTTAGGCGAATATCTCAGAAATTAAGAGAGATATAAGAAAAATTTTATATGACACGACAGTAAAACAATTTTTATATAGCTTTCGATAATCAAAATAAATTTATAATAAAACCGGGCAGATTTTTAGAGCTAATACACGGTTGTTATTTGTGCATGTTGTACAACAAAATTGTTTTCCCTTTCTATTTATTTATATTATATACAATAATTGATCAACGTTTTGACTGCACTTTATAGCCATCTTTAAAACAATCCACTTAAGAAGAATGCTCACAATTCAATGAGGAACATGAATCCACTTAAGGTTTTTGGAAGTGCATTTGCATTTATTTATTGAGAATAATGGATTTTTATGTGGATTATCTTGAAGATGGCTGTAAAGAACAAGAAACGTTGATCAATTATTGTATATAGTACGAATAAAAAAGAAAGGAAATTTTTTTGTACAACAGACACAGATAACAATCATATTAGTTCTAATTTGGCCGGTTGTAATACTATTTTATATGAAAGTTGTAAGTTTTCTTGGGGAGGGGAAAAAAAGTAGAAAATAACGGATTTTGAATAGTGGGGGGAGGCACTATCAAGATCAGGTCAAGGTCAACATGAATTTTTTAAATAGAACTTCTATTTTCTATTATATATTCTTGTAGCACACCTCGAGAGCTTTCCAAAACTATAATGAAATATTTTTTCATGAAGTACTTTTCGAGTTACAAGGCTTAAAGATTACAATATCGCCAGCATTAGCATTATCCAATGTGTCCGACCGATAGCTGTTGAAAAACCTGTTGAATGTTGTTCAAGATCATGCTCTAGATAAAGTTTATCAAGATCAAGACCATTGATGATTATATCTCTTATTTTCAGGATTGGCAACGTTTCCTCATAAAAATAACTCGTTATCATAAAAATTACTCGTTATTGATTTGCAAAAGTAACTTATTACCATTATCATTACTCAAAATGTAAAGAATCGTTATTTTTTCGTTACTTTTTTCTTAACACTAATAGAATATAATATTATATACAGATTTTGGCGGTCAACATAAAAAAAATTTCAAAATTCTATTTTTTAGAGTAGAGGAATAGAGCTAAAAAAATATGTGTCTATAGTAAACATTAGTAAAAATTGCAAAAAATGCAGTATATATTATGTGATATGACAGCTATTTCATGAATGAAATAGCTGTCATATCATATAATATATACTATATTTTTTGCAATTTTAATACTTAAATTTATTTTTCGTATTACTTTTAATAAGATATCTTTAAATTATACGTTTAACTCTTAATACGTATACAATTTTCTTTTAGTGTATGATGTTTGTGTGTGAGTTAATTTTTATAATTTTTGCAAATATATAAAAATTATGAATAGATATTCTTATATATTTTTTATTATAACATCTTTAAAAACAAGTATAAAGTTGTACATTTAGAAAGAAGGAAAGGATAGAAAGAATGATTTAGTTAGATGCAGTATTTCAAAGAAAAGAAACAAGATACGAATGATTTATCGTGAATACTCTAAAGATAAAATTATATTATAATAAGAAATAATATTGCTTGTAATTTGCATTATATACATATATTTAATTTGTGAGATATGACATAGAAAAAATTTTATTTTAAAAAAGTATAGTAAAATATACTATATACTATAAAAATTATATCATATAATCTTTTTTCCACAAGAAGCATAGAATCTCACGTGATCTCATCACTACATGCTATACATAGAGAGTTAATAGAGTCTATACGTATGAACTGTGAATATAATAAAAAAAGGCGTTGTAATCACATGATTTAGACAGCCAATCAGATCGTGTTTCTTTGTTTTACAAGGCTATATTTACAACTAAACTTTTATGTAAGTTAAAAATAAACGATAAAAGTAACTAATGAAATCGTTACTGTTAGCCGCAAATGTAATTGCGCTACCATGAAAGTTACTCAAAAGAAAATGTAATATCATTATTTATTCATTATCGAAAAAAATAACTTATAGCAATGTTATAAATAACGCAGTACTTGCCAATCCTGCTTATTTTTATTTTTACGTAAAAATGAATTTTTAGTAAAAATAGAAATAAGAGGAATAACTTTCAATGGCCTTGATGACTTTGATTCAATGGCTTTGACAAATCATCACATCACATCAAGATTAAGATTATCTAGATCATGATTATAAACAACATTCAAGAAGTTTTATCGTCGGTCGGTAATGCACGGTCGGTAACACCTTGGGTAATGCTAATACCGGCGGTACTGTAACCTTCAAGTCTTATAATTCGAAAACTACTTCATGGAAAAATATTTTAGTGTTTTGGAAAGCTCTCAAAATGTGCTATAAGAATACGTAATAAAAAATTTTGTTTAAAAAATTCATGTTGACTCTGACCTGACCTTGATAATGGCCCGTCTATCTAAAATCCGTTATTTCCATCTTTTTTTCTCAAGAAAACCTATAACTTTCATATAAAATTTTTTCTTGTATTTCTCTTAGTTTCTGAGATATTCGCTTAGGACGATTAAAATGTGCCCTG
>NW_012130090.1:3343064-3351169 GCF_000143395.1 Atta cephalotes
ATATATATATATATATATATATATATATATATATATATATTTAGCTCTTTAAGTTTAACAAGAAATTAAATCAATTTCCTAAATCATTTAATTAAACTAATGTAATTATCTAACAGATAATTATGTAACAGATAAATAATAAATATGTGATAAGTTTCTAATAAGTTAATTAACTTTACAAATATATTACATATATTTTAAAATATCAAAACCAGTGATATATAATTACGATTCGTTATTAAGTAGACAGGCGCAATTCACAGCGTCCAGTTATACTGAGAAATTTAGAGCAACAAACAGAAAGGCAAAGCCACCACACTCATTATCTTTAGGGTGGATTAGCTGAGATATTACCGTGTATACCCCGTCTACCGACGTAATCAATGAATGGACCAGGCGGACAATTCCTCTGTGACAAAAGCCCAACATTTTCCGGCTTTTCAGTCTCATTACCATAATAATGCAAATGAAAAGAAATTTTGCGAGTTCGTTGCCTGCTTTTCTTGCTTTTCGCGACTAACATCTCCATTTCTCGCTCGTCATTCCGGAAGACTTAATGCCGAAGAGATAGAAAAAATAGATTGATTAATGTTCCATATGTTTAATTAATTAACGTTCATATTATTATATATCATGGAAAAAGCATGTATCATATATCATGGAAAAAGCAAATACTATGAATATATTTATGTAAGGCGAGAAATTATCTATGGAAGTTACATAATAGAATGAAATGACAAGTAATCTAAAATTATGTAATTAATTAAATGCATATAATTTTTTACCTAATTAGAATTATATTAATTATATTATATTATTATAGTATACGTAATTAATTGTAAACTAATACAATTGTTTATGTAATTATATATGATATCTATTAATTATACAACTAATTATACAAGATGTACTAACATATAATATAATTTAATAACATAATTAAAAAAGGGATAATGATTTCTTATTAAAAAAGAATAACTCGAGAATAAATCCTTTTGTACATGGTTTTGTTTTTATATTTTTAATAAATATTTTTAATAAAGGATGTATTAATGCTTAACTTTTTTTAATCTTTTTTTCTTGGTTAATAATGCACTTGCAATTAGTATGCAATTATGTATATATATTTTAAATACAATTATACGCTGCTTTTAATGTTAATCAATTTGTATTAATTTACATAAAAATTAATTTACATAAAAGTATTAAAACAATAGTATTAAAATATTACAAAAATATTAAGAATATAAATATTAAATATTAAATTCACTTTGCTGAGATAAAAAAATTGAAAAATCTTTATTATGATAATCTCATAATTTGATAGCCTCAAGTGTGTAAAATATTGTGTGCTCCTTAACAGGGCAATTATAAGCGTAAATAAAAAAAGTAAACTTTAAACGCGTTTTTCTTAAAACAACATCTAAGTGAGCAAAAATCTATCGCTTTCAATTTTTGTAGAGTAATGTATTTTCTACTGGATAGACAATCATATCAATATCAATGATATTCTTTTCTTATCGCAAAAACAAGAACACATAATTTAAGGTAAAAAAATTAAACTTGTTTTTAAATAACCGTTATTTTGTTAATTTTTATCTAAAGTCAATTATCATAGTCTATTCAATAGAGACATTTTTTCTAAATAGAAAATTCGTTAATTAAATTCTTCAGATGACTTGTGCGATATGCAGTACTTCTGTTCTGACATTATATTATATTCAAGTCAGAGAGGCTTCTTTCTTTCCTGAAACTTTATGAAGACTAACAGTTAATACATTGACTTCATAAAATTTAAAATTAAAGAGAAAAGTATAATAAATAACATGTGAAAACAATAAAGTATGTATCTTCATTATTTTTCCCGAAAAAAATCGTTTTTTTCAAACCAGATAAAATGGATCCTTAGATAAGAATCGAAAAAATATATATCCAGGAAAAAATATTTCATATAAATATATGAGAATGCAGAATCATCTTGATTCTATCGATATCGATTCTTATATCAATCGATCCGTGCATCGACCGGTGAATCGATAAAGCGCTAAGAGCAGTACTTGTGACGCATGAGTAGCATTAGGATGTGAGACACAGAGGTGTAAAGGACAGACGGCAAGTGATTTTTTTTACTATTTTTCGTGCTTGAGTCCAGCGACTCGAATTCGCGATCCTACATTTGGGGGCTCGTCCGAGATCGCGATTAGAAATCTAGCGGTGCAATAATTTATGATACGGAACGAATCGCATCGAGGAAGCAAGAGATCGAGGCGTATTCCACAGTAAAGTGACGTGTAGTGACTAGGAAGATATTGTCGGGCAAGGCGGCCACAGATATCATGATAGACGAAGTAGCAACCGGGGAGATAACACAAGGACTTGAGCAGTTAGATCTGCCAAAGATGAACAGCAAGGCGATGCTGCGAAGAAGAGCGAAAGATGTTAATGGCGGCAACAACAATGACAATGACGGCGATAATGGCGGCGACAACACGCAAGGAGAATTAAACGTAGATGTGATATCGAGCGATGTCGATATTTTGGCAAGAAAATTCGATAATAAAAATTTGATGTAGGCTCATCGAATCAAAACACGAAAATTTGGGAAAATTTTCGACGGAAAGTAGTCATTGATGATATAATTCTAACATTATCCTTTGACGTAGTTTCAAACCACTTTATTGATCATCACTTGTTATTTGATAGGAGATGAACTATTAGCGTAGATCTGTATTTGTAAACAAGCAAGACGAAAATAAACAATTCAGTTGTCGAAACACAGGATGCTGGGCAGAAGTAATGTGCATTAATGTACAACACGACGAAGAGAAGAGATCGGAAATTCTTACTTCCACACATATAAAATACATACAAGAATATATAAAAGAATATATAAAAGAAGAAACTTTGTGAACACAGGTACGAGAGTTGGCAAAAGAATATCATCCCGAAAAATCAAAGATAGATAGGCGTGAGGATCTTGCTCTGAAAGACGAAGTATCCGTGCACCAAGGTCGTCGGAGATTGTCGATAGGCCAACAAAAGACAGTGAATCGGATTATCAATAATTGGATACAATGAGGGATTATTCGACCAAACATCTCAGAGTATGCAAGCCTGATAGTCCTAGAAAAAAAAGGAGAACCAAGATTATGTGTCGACTACAGACAATTAAACATCTCAGAGTATGCAAGCCTGATAGTCCTAGAAAAAAAAGGAGAACCAAGATTATGTGTCGACTACAGACAATTAAATAAGAGAATGGTGAGGGATTGTTTTCTACTCCCAATCATAGAAGATCAGCTAGACTGCAGCGAAAGTGCATTGCACTTTGAATTTCAAAGATGGATTTTCCAATAGAAGAAGACAGCATCAAATATTTGTCTTTCATAGTTCCAAATGGCCAATATAAATGTTTGGTATTTTTCGGATTATGCAATTCGCCCGCCATTTTTTAACATATCAAAGCAGTATTCCGCGAACTTACGGCGAAGAACGTGGTAATGATCTATTTGAATGATTGCATCATTCCGGCCAAAGATGAGACCGAATGTCTAGAGAGATTAAAACAAGTTCTATTCACGACCAATTTGGATTACAGATTAATTGGGAGAAGAGCAGCTTATTTGTCCAGATAAAATATCTTGGACATGGTGGAAAACGGCACAGTAAACCATCAAATAAAAAAAATTCAAGCAGTAACTCAGTTTCCTGAGTCAACAATAACGAAAGCAATCCAAATCTTTCTAGGATTAGCGAGGTACTTCCGCAAGTTTATTTCACACTACGCCTTAATAGCACGACTGTTATCATAAAAATTAAAAGACAAAATCAAGTTCAAATTTGAAGTGGAACAGAAACAAGCGTTCGAGCAGTTGAAGAACGAACTCATAAGCGATCCAGTACTGAAGATCTTTAGACCAAACATTAAAACTGAATTTCACACGAATGCATTCCGATATAGCCTTGGGGTCATCCTGTTGCAGAAAAACGACAATCTCCTTGACCCGATATATTGTCAGTTGAAAAACTATGGAAGCAGAAAAATGTTATATGAGTTACGAGCTTGAAGTACTCACAGTAATTAGTCGCTACGGAAGTTTAGAATATACCTTCTGAACATCCCTTTTCGCATAGTTACAGACTATAAGGGTTTCATACAGACAATGTCAAAAAGGGATGCATGTTTATAAATGGCTCGTCTTTGGAAATCGAAGAATTTTATTATTATATTTTTTATAATTTTATTATTATTATTATAAGATAGAACATCGACTAGGAACCTCGATGCGTCGTGCCGACGCACTAAGTCGAAATCCTGTGGAATGCCTTAAATATACAAAGAATACAGAATGCTACACAAATCAGACGCGCGCAATTAGATTCAAGAGATCTTGGAATCTATGAAACAGAAATGTAAATGTCAGGACTTTGTATTGACGAGTAGAGTATTATATAAGCAGCATCTTAGAAATTTATTACTAGCGATTTCAAAAACTATGCAGTAAGAGGTCACCTGATAATACTGTAGGCATATGAACGAGGCTATTTCGGACAGAGAAATATCGAATATCAATTACAGTAGAAATTTTGGTTTCCTCAAATGAAACACAGAGTACAACAAATTATAAACAATTACATGCATTGTTTGCAGAGAAGAAAAGCGGTAAGGCTGAAGGGTTACTATAACCATCGGATAAGAGCGATTTACCACTAGAGACTTATCATATAGACCTTCTGGGGCCGATCCCGTCAACTAAAAAGAATTATGCATACATCTTAGCCATAGTGGATGCATTTACGAAATTCATGTGGCTTTATTCTACGAAGACAACGACGATTGAAGAAGTGATGAATCGATTACAGAAGCAGATGTTTTCAGTAACCCAAGACGTTATATCTGATCGAGGAACAACTTTTACTTCGAATGAATTCCAAGAATACTACTATAGAAGAAAAAAAATTGAATAAATGTTGATTATAACGAGGAAATGGACAAGTAGAACATATCAACCGCATCACTTTGTTGTTAACGAAGTTATCTCTTCCAAAATCAGCAGGTATAAACACGTGGATAAGATAGCAGTACATAAATTCATCTTTCAATTGAAGCATTGGAACCACGCCATGTGAGTTGTTCATTGGGCGAGAGATGCGCCTCAGAGAAGATCTCAAGCTGCGTGATACTATCCAAAAAGAAGAAGTGACACTTCTTCAAGAAGAAAGAATTGTGCACAAGGCGAAAGAGAATATATCCAAGATACAAGAAGAAAATCGGAGGACCTACAATCGAAAGCCAGCGAGAAGATATAAAGTTGAAGATGTCGTGGCAATACAAAGGACTCAATTCGGTTCAAGTCTCAAACTACGTTCAAAATTTATGAGACCCTACAAAATCACGATTGTTTTGAGAAACGATCGCTTCCTCGAAAAATTGAGCAATTCTGCCGGAAGGTCCAAGCCAGACAAGTACATCCAGTGAAAACTTTCCATCTGAAACTTTGGCCTCAACATCGCGAACTAATATCAGACGTCGATTTACCAATGGAAGAACAGCGAAGAAGATGTTGGTTGAAAACGATGCCAAATTCAGGACAACTGAGCGTGGGAATACAGGATCATATTGAATCTGTCGATATCGATTTTTGTCGATCGATCAGTGCATGATGTGCTGAGAGCAGTGCTTGTGGCGTACGAGTAGCATTAGGATGTGAGACACAGAAGTGTGAAAGAATGGACGAGTGATTTCTTTTACTATCTTTCGTGCTTGAGTCCAGCGACTCGAATTCGTGTACGCGATACAGTCCTACAGATATGTATATATCTCTCACTCGTATATATAAAATTATATAAAAAATTGACAATTATCTATAATTATATATAAAATATCTCCATATATATAATATTTTTCCTTGGATATTTATGTAAAAAAATATGTTTAATATTGTATCATAAAATATTTTATAAAGCATTTTCTAATTTTTTAATTATCTTGTTTTAAAATTTTTATACATATAGTATAGTAATCAATTTATAAAATAATCAATTTACGTAAAGAAACATGATTTCACTTAAAACGTATAAATTGCACTATATATAATTGCAAATGTATTTACAGTTGTAAGTGTAAAAAAAGATACGAAGTCAATAAGTTTTTAGAAAAACATTTAGAACACATAGTAAAACACATTTTTTTTGATCGATTCATTTTCATTTTCAACATAGTCTTCTTTCAGCTCGATACACTTGATCTAATGATTCTCCAATTTTTTCAAGCCATCCGAATAATATGATTTATCAAATCCTTCAAAATAAACCTCTGTTTCGGCGATGAGCTGCTCTCTGGTGGTGAATCTCTTTCCTTCGAACCATTTCTTCAGGTTTGGAAACAGAAAATAGTCACAGGGGACTAAATTTGGCAAATATGGCTGGGGAAGCAATTCGTAGCGGAATTCGTTGAATTTGGTCACTGGGCACGTGTGAACAACTTTCTTCGTCAAATGGGAACGTTTTTTCTTTAAAATGTTGTTGAAACGTCCAATAAGGCCGCAGTAGTAATTACCATTGATCATTTGCTTCGACGGAAGGTAATCGATATGAATTATACCGCGTGCATCCCAAAAAACTGTGGCCATCATCTTTCCGGCCAACTTTACGGTCTTCGCCTTCTTCGAAACTGTTTCACCCGGTGAAGTCCATTGTTTTGACTGTTCCTTCGTCTCGGGTGTGAAGTAATGGATCCATGTTTCGTCCACAGTAATGAATCGACGCAGAAATTCATCTGGATTACATTGAAACATCTCCAAATATTGTTTTGAAATCGTCACACGGTCGCGCTTATGATCCACAGTGAGCAAACGCGGCACCCATCTTGCCGATAGCTTTTTCATATCCAATTGTTCGTGCAAAATTGGAATCATTATGCCATGTGATATGCCTCAACAAGCTCACGCACTTTCACTCGTCGATCAGTCAAAATAATATCGTGGATTTTGTCGATGATTTCTGGCGTGGCAATTTCAATTAGACGTCCTGAACGAGGTGCATCATGGATGTACGACCATTTAAATTCATTCACCTAATTATATACAATCGCAAACGCTAGTGCAGATGTGCTATAAACATTATCCAACTCGGTTTTGATTTCTTTCGGTGTTAAACCTTTCATATGTAGATGTTTGATCGCTGTACGAAACTCAAGCATGAAATATGTTTTTTCCATTTTGCAAAAAATACAAAGGTTGTTCGCTTTAATCGTCTACAGAAATGAATCCAATCCAAATGAATGAATCCGCTCAAAATTTGACAATCAACTGAGAGATGCTACTTGTCAAAAAGTAATGTGACATGACACTATGAATACTCTGACAAATTTTCTAAGAACTTCTTAACTTGCCCTCGTACATAATAGATTAGAAAGTTATACTTTGGCATACGTTCTTGTCTTTATCTTTATGTGTCTTTTCTCTTCTATTATTATGTCAATTATACAAAAAATGTTTCATTTAATTTGCGTAATATTAAATGAATTGTGAATTACGAATTGTAAATCATTTATAATTTGTAAATAACAAAATATAATGTAATTAATTCTAAATTAGTGTCATAATTTTTTAAAAATAAAATTATCATTGTAAAATTATTATCGCTTAAATAAAAGATAATGTTAAAAGTTTATATATAAATGCGCAATGATCTATATTATTCTAGTTTTTTAATAAATTCTATTCACACAGATTTAATTATATAATATTTACTGGTTCTGTACAAAGAATATCATAATATAAATATTAGGTGTACAACTTTGCTTCCGCCGTTTTCCTATAGATGGCTTTAGCGGTAAGTGGTGGTCGAAATAAATAGATCATAGACGTCATACAATAAACTTGGGCATCTGTCAACATAACCCCATAGAAACATTAGTTGATTTGTGTCTGCATCATAAAGTTATTCTCGATTGAAAATGTCAGTTTACGAGCCAAATTCTCGTCATTTGCGGGAGGTTTTAATTTTTTGCTTCAATATGAAGAAATCTGCGGCTGAGGCTCATCGAATGCTCTCAAATACTTATGGTGAGGCCGCTATTAGTGAAAGAACGTGTCATGAGA
>NW_012130090.1:3355410-3358330 GCF_000143395.1 Atta cephalotes
ATATAAATCACTGAATTATTTAAGCATTTAAATATCCAGTTTCGATTAGTTATAGGTTATTAGTTTAGTGTTCCTCATATTTACGATCTAAAATAAGATTCTTATTATTATTAGTGATACGAAAAGATAAAAATTGATAAAATATATTGTACAAATATATCTTTTTAACATAATACATTTATGTTAAAGTATATGAAATGCAAAAAATGCAGGAATATAAAAAAATAAAGTATAATACACGGAGGAGAAATGAGAAGAAAGAAATCGAGGGGTTTGTGTAACAGAAACGTTAGATTATTCTGATAAAAAAAAACTTTCTGTTGCAAAAGAACTATTCAGAAAAATATAAAACTCGAGAGAAAAAAGTGAGAAAAAAATATACTGCAAACGTTCGGTAATAATTTCCTAATTTCAAAACAAACAAACATAAATGTATTCATGATAATAGATTTGTTACACGCACATGCAATAATATATTAACTCTCCAGAACTGACCTTTATTTTTAATTCTTTATATTACATCTGCTTTCGATTATTTTTATTAAAATAAATTTAGTATTCATTTATGTATATGAGCAATGACATTTTGGTTCTTTAAAATTTATTACTGTTTTTTAATCAACATATATTAAATAAATGGGTTTCATAGGTCCAGTGTCGGTAATTGCAATGTTATGGATTTTGGCATCAGCTCCGGAAAGTTAAAAAAATCATCTAAAAATGACAATTGACAAAAATAATTTTTAATTAATTGCTCGAGAGTATAAGGGAAATAAAAAAAAAGAATAGACAAAGAAAGGAAGGAAAGAGAAGGATGAAAGAAGCTCGATCATGACCTGACGGAGATTACGATATACAATATTTGCGACGTAACATGCGCGCGTGGGTGACCATTAACAAGAATGATTCTCTATCGAAAGCCGTGCGCGGCGAGAATAAGATGGGCCGGAGCGAAGAAAGGGACGAAAGAAGAGAGAAGGAGGAAGGAGAAAAAGATTCGCGCTCATGCAGTGGGAAAGAGCCAACGAGCACGAATGGTGGTGTTCCTCAGACAGAGACACATAGCCCCAAGCTATGTAATTCATTACTAAAGCAATCTCACCCTGGCACCCTTTCTAGCCTGCATCCTGCCGACAGCCCTTCTTCCGCCCCTGACCCATCAGAGCCGCCGAGAGAGCCGCACGTTATAATATAAAAAAAGGAGATGAGCGGTGGCAGCGGCGGTAGTGGTAGCGAGAGGGTGGATGTGCAGGACGAGGGAATGGAACGGCGTGAGGGGACTGACAGCGAACGGGGTGCAGGAGGGTAGGAGCGCTCGATTAGAATAGCGCTCCCTGACAACAAAACAAAATGAAACACAAAGCAGTGTTTTCATAATTAAAAAGATTGTGCGCGCTTCTTTCTTCCTACCATTTCTATTCATGCCTCTTTTCACACTTTTTCTTTCTCTATCTTTCTTTTTGCATCTCTATCTCTCTGTCCCATTCTGCTTTCTGATCTTTCTCCCTCTCCTTCTCATTCTTTCTTCTTACACATAGACGATATACGCGATACAGAGAGGCGAATATAATAACCGTATTAATACGATTGTTATCTTTAAAAATGGGCAACGTATTAGAATGTTTTAATCAATTCTCGTTTGAGTATAAGAAGGATTTGAGATCCCAGTGACTTTCCGGATATAATGTTGTTTTGGTTAAACACCAATTTCAGATAGAACACAAAATCATAAAATCAAGATCAAAATCATAAGATCAAAATAGAAGTCATTTTAGGAAAAATTATAATTGTGTCATTTATACATTTGATGATAATTCTATAATGAAGTCTTGACATAACAATAATTTTTAAATGTTTTTTTTAGTCATATCAAGAGTCACCTTAAAATCATTCTCATCAGAACTATCAGAAGTGTATCATATAACATCATTTTGATTATGCCTAAAATTACTTCAATTTAATGTTATCTTAATTTTATTTTTATTTTATGTTCTACCTGGGATATATTTTTTTAATAAAAGCGATCTTTGTCTTTGTTTCAATCACAAGTTCACGAAGATGGCATATGATGTTCGCCATCCGTGAAACTCGCAAGTGAAAATGATTACTCTTTGCAGTGCAAAAAAATTTTAATTATTTATTTAAGGTATAAAATCGTAATGGATAATCCGACTAGATGGAACATTAAAAATGTTTTATACGTAATAAACCGAGTCATTTATTATAACTTGCTTTTAATAATATCATATAATAATATTGTTTTTCTATTGTAATTTTACAATGATATATAGCAAAAATATTGCTGAAATAATACTGAAAGAAAAGATTGGCTGCTGCAGCAAATTAGATAGTAAAATATAGCATAACATTTTCAATTGCTGCAGTTAATTTTTGATTGCAACAGCAAATTTTTGGTGGCATTAGTCTATCCGCAATATCAGTATAGGATTTCAATAGGTTGAGGCAATCAAAAATTGGCTGCTTCAATTCAATCAATTAAAAATGCTATGCTATATTCAGCCAATCTTTAGGAAGAACAGAGATATTACAATAATATTAAAATATCCTCGAAAACAAATCACAGTAACATTATGATGATACATTACAATTGTATTATTGTGTAATTTTAATGTGAAGGAAGGATGTGTAAAAATGGCGAAAGTTGACCTCGAATGGATATCTTTCAAACCTATGCAGTTGTCATTTTGGAAGTCGGTACATTTATGAAAAAATGCTTATTTATTCAAGAAAGCTTGGCAAATCTTCCAAAATAATAAAATAGTTCATTCAACGCTCCGCAAAAAAATTTATTTTGTGTCTAATGAACGATAATAGATTTCGAAATTAATGATGTGTTTACATTTAACACAAGTTGAATCATGAACTATAAGAATACACTACCAAGAAGATCTACAAATAT
>NW_012130090.1:3376115-3379887 GCF_000143395.1 Atta cephalotes
TATATACACACATNTATATATATATACATTACTAATATATATATATATATATATATATATATATATAGTTATATATATAAACATTATATTTATAAACATACATAAACATGTATAAACATTCACACATATATATAATTATATATGAAATATGTCCAATGTCCATACATGTTCAATATATCTTTCTTTTGTAAAATTACCGTTTAGTATATTAAAAATAATAATAATGTATTATATAAGAAAACATAAAAATTATTAAAAAGATAATTTTCAAATTGTTTTACAAGAGAAGGTACCCAGAAATTATTATTGTCTTACAATAATATAGGGAAAGTATCCAGATGTTTTAGTTTTGAAAAAGTAATGCTTAGAAGTCATAGTATTCTACTTCCTAATTAAAATGAGTGTAGAAAGGAGGATGTTAAAAAAGTCCAATTTTGTTCCCCTGGAATCTTAGTTAACTATAAAAAGTTGTTTTTAAAAGATGATTCACATGAAATAATAAAAATAGTTTTATATCCCAGAAATGCGAGAAAGTAGATTTTTTGTTATATGTGTTTCGTTTTATAAGTCGAATTTTTGTATATCACGCTTATCATGAATTGGATATATTGTAAAAGTCTTATGATAATGGGATACTTAGAAGTTTTAAAGATCATCACGATTCTGTGTTAAACATGGCAAATTATGAAAAGTGGGAATGTAAAATGGCGCCTTCGATATTCAGTTTTATACGTAAAGTTACAATAATCGAATTTTTTATCAAAATGAATCTGAGCGTGCTGTGTAAGACAAGTTGACTATGAATTTGTTAATTAAATGGAAACATCAATGATGGCGAATTCAAAAGCCGATCCAAAATGTTTGTGCTTGATTAATGTTATATAAATGTACTTATATAATATAGTAAGATGAATGATGGCTATCTTTCGACGTTTTCTATTGCGCACTGTTAAAGTAGGATTAAAAAAAAATTTAATTTAAAGAAATTCTAAAAAAATGAGTACTAAAAAAAGGTAATGATTTTAAAAAAAGGTGAGTACTAGACAGCTGATAATTATTTGCTTCACCACTACCATTCAAATCGCTTGCTTCATTATCACCATTGAAATCGAGATTCAAATTTGTTTTCTTTTCTATTTCACTTACATATATTATTCATATGTATGTAAAAAAATAAAAAAATTTTTTAAAATTTATGAAAGAAGTGTCATTTAAATCCATTTTCAGAACTGATTATAGTAGACTTTAACTCCATTCTTCTATAACAAACAAATTTTCTAAATATTCATTTTAGTTAGGAAGAAAGATAACTCCTAACCATTACTTTTTCAAAACTATTATTATTATATAATTATATAACTATTATTATTAATTAGACATGTGAGTAACTTCCCTTAAAAAAAATTAAGTTTATGTAAAAGAATTGCTCATATATTATATATGTTTATAAATGTTTATAGATGTTTATATATGTTTATCTATATATTTATGTATATTTGTGCATAAGAAATTTTTTATTAGTTGCTATTTTTCAACGTATTTCATTATAGAATTGCAGAAAATATAAGTTGAATGAGTTTTGATCATTTCTTATACTTATCCTACGATTAGAATACTATTAAAATTAAATTAATAGAGTTGAAGTTTGCTTGACATTCGTGTTTGCAGATAAGATAAATATAAGTTTACAAACTGCTCCAGTTTGCTAAATCAAATCATGAAATAGTCTCCTAATTTGTTCCATAATCTAATCTCCTAAATCGCACGTTGGCTAAAAAAATATTTTTACAGTTGTCTTTGCGTTTATCATGTAAGTTTAATATTTTATCAATGATTATTATTTATTACACACGTCTGTTTAATTCGGTTCAAATAATTTGTCATAGTTGGTAATTATAATGAAAATATGCTTGGACATCATAATTTCTTTACATCTACATCATAAGACACAGTCACTTATTGCATAATTCGTTTTATTAATTTCAATTTTTAAGTGATGATCAAGAATTTTTTTTTGTATTTTAATGATTTTGCGATATTGAGAAGGATTTGCAGCATAAAATCGAAACGTCTATATGTACATTATGTATTAATTGAATAAATGTATTCATTACACGCATATGTACATCCAATGTTCGGCTCTCAGGCATAATCAGTCTTTGATTTTTATATTTCTTACATTTTTATTCTATTTATTATTATGTAAAAATATCTATTGTAAATCTAATGAAGTATATAATGTTTATTTTGTTTCACATAGAAACTCAAATTATTTCCTGAAATTATCATGTGTTTTAGAAATTATGAAAAATATATTCTAGAGTTTTAATAGCATAATGAAATATAATTTTTCCTTTTTCTTATGTAATTTAAAAGTTATTTTCCACACATTATAATGTTTTAAATAAGGAATTTCAGTGATGATGCAATTTAGACAACTTCCTTTTTACCAAAATCTTATCATACTGAAAAAAATCCTTATTTAAAACATTAAAATAATGTGAAAAAATTATGAAAAAATTACATAAAGAAAGGGTGCAGTTTGTTATGCCGTAAAAAGTATTCTTCATAATTTATAAGTTACAAGCTTTTATGTGAAAAATGATACAACTTCGGCAACCTTTTGTCTTATATAACTTTTTAATTTTAATATTTTAAGATTTTTCTTAGAATATTGTAAATACATTAATAATAATATCACTACAGATGATGACATAAGAATAGGATATGCCATCTTTATGCAATAACATAAACATGATTTCTTGATTAAAAGCTGTGAAATAATTTAATGTAGCGAGTTCTTGAAGTTCGTGACATATGTAACAGTCAGATCTTTGGAACTTTTTCAAGCAGAGACGCAATCGGACCACGTTCACACCTCAACAGCTTCAAGAATTGGAATCTCTTTTCCAGAAAACGCATTATCCCGACGTTTTCCTCAGAGAGGAAGTCGCACTTCGGATATCGCTCTCGGAAGCACGTGTTCAGGTGAATCTTTTTTGCAATCATTTCGTTGCTTTATTGATTTCACTTAGTTTTTTAAGTAGCTTTTCTGTTTTTCCTTAAAATAACTTTTGCTAATTACTATTAGTAAATCTTTTTAATATCAATTACATTACAGATTTTATTACAATTATCCATTGATAAACAAAATATACTGTATCGAAAAAAACTAATAAGTAAATAAGAAAATAAATTAAAAAGAATTTATAAATGAAAAAAGAAATTTAAATAAAAATATTTTTTTGTTTATTTAAAATTTATACTTTTACTAAAAATTTGTATTTATATTTTTTAATTTCTCAAAAAATTTTATCTAAAATATTTTTTTCGATTGATTAAATTAAAAATTTTTTCTGAAGAACAATTTTATTAATTAATAAAAGTTTTGGTTTACATCGTTTTGAGATTTACAATAAATTCAAATATTTTTATTTCCTCTACTTGTCAGAAAAACAACCCTTTTATCCAGAAAATTAACCAAGATAAAGCCTATCTTCTCTATGAAAGATTGAAAACTTACATCTATCTCGAAGTACGGTCTTCCAATAGGTTACTTCATTCCAACTAAAACCGTTCACTAATTAAAGCTTAAATACACTGTTTGCAGGAAATACACGCGGTTTATTCTCATTCACTCTCTTTTCGGAATAACTTGCTAATACTCTTAATCGCGTATACCTAATTTTCATTACGCTGTTATTTCATATATTATCATATAGATATCGGCAAAATATGATCATTTATAACATAATACCAATAGAAATAAGTT
>NW_012130090.1:3381696-3390157 GCF_000143395.1 Atta cephalotes
CATCAAAATTCTTTTATTTTATTTTATATATAATACGCGCGAATCAATTTCCCGTGTCTAATTATTCATTTACTGATTTCAATTATTCATTGACGGATAAACAAAAAATTCCAATGTGTTATACATCATATGTTTCGAATATCTTTTATGAAAAAATAATTCTTATCTCTATTTCTAGATAGCAAACTGATTCTATTATGTCAAATTGACAACAAAATATTTTAACGTCAAAGTATAACGACAAACGTTAACTTGTTAGTTGGATTGCTTTTATTAATTAATAATTTCTTGTTGCAATCAGTAAAATGAATCACAAAAATGTTGTTCAATTACAGATATAATTTCACAAATACATGTGAGAAAATTTTTGTTTCAAGCTCATAGAGAACAGATTATCCAATCAATTAGTGACCGATACGGATTGTTCAAGCAATTAATTTTCTTACGATTTCAAGTGCAGAAGTCAGAGCAACGGCTTTCAGTCGGATCAAGTCAGCACAGATGTTTCGATTCATTAATGATATCAGGAATACGAACAAAACTGGCTCGATCATATCACAAAGGCCTTACGTACATCTGGCTATGATAGAGGCTATTACGTAGAGACCATTGTGTGTAAACGATTAAGCGAACGCTGATGAAACGGCCTAGCGAATTTGCAAAACGAATATGAGACCAAGCGTGAGAAACTTGGAAGTTTATTGAGAGTAAATTCGATTGATGCTTTTGAATCTTCTCATCCGCGAATCTCGTCAGAGTGTGTTAAGGGGATCCGAAAGTCATTTATTTTATCGACTAAACGTAATAATTTTTGTAAAACAATTACTTCTTTCCATTTTTACAGATTCGAAAGTCCTTTTGCAGGATTAAAATATACACATATCAATTAATATCTGTGAGGTGGAGCTTACGCCAAAAACGAAAAAAATTGTTAAAATTAAGATCTTTATCATTTATTTATGGAACGCCGTTTTGTTATTTATTAGTAATGTAATAATATCAGAAAAAGAAATTATAATGACATCTTGTGGAAAAAAGATATTTTTTTCAATTAGTTATTTCTTACTTAATATTGTATTTACATATTTTAATAAATTATAGCATTTATCCTTACAAAATATTCTATTTAACATTTTGTAAAGTGTAGTAAAAATTTTTTTAGCGTATCTTGTTTAAAATACAAAGTTAATAAAATTTATTTTATGATATCAATAATAATGCATTTAATCAATATTTCTTTCAAAATATATGTTATTGTGAATATAATTTTATTAATTCATGGCTTTCTTAAAAAAATATTTATTTTATACAATTATCGGAGTATTGTAAAAATTTATTATTTTCCGCAATTGTCACTTAATTGTAATAATCTGTTTCATTGAACATTTGTTTTTTTTTTCAAATTATTGTTATAATGTAAAAATTACTGATTTTATACAATTGTCGAATAAATTTTATTTTATGCGGTAGTATTCTTTAAATTGTGTACACATGTATCGTAATAAATAAATTCCTTAATCATCTTGGCTATAGTTGTCACTGTTATAGGCGAAATTTTTATCCATAATATTCTTTGCACCATACATACTTTTTTATTTATAGTGTTTACTTATATTAATTTGTTTAATAGAAATGAATAGAAATCTAAACACGTTCTTTCAGTTATTGAAAGAAAAATTTTAGAATCTATTAATTAAAATGAAGAATTTTTTGAAGCTACACAAATAATTTTTCAAAGTAAAAAGATTTGTAATGTCATTAGCAATGATACATTCAATACTCTAAACAACAGTTATGATAGAATAAAACAAATATGTAATGATAATTTTAATCAAAATATTATCAATAACAATAACAGATCTTATGTTACACCAAGATTAAATAATTTAAGTAATTTACCCAAACAACACAATGATGTTTTGAAAATGTACATATTGAACGTTCCGTATTGAACGTTTTTTAAATATCCGGATTAGGGCTTCAAAAATCTTTAGGATGTTTTTTTCTAAAGACGTACAGTGTTCCTTTCGAGCATCCCAAAAATATTCTTTTTAAGAATACAGTGTTGGACTTATTAAAAACATTTGGCAAATTCAGAGAAAGGAGAAAGTCTTCTCGACAAGAAATTGAATTAGGATTTTGAATTCAATTAATTTTATTCAATTGGTCTATGAGTAAAGAGAAAGAGGGAAGGACAGGGGGAAGGGGGAAGAGAGAGAGAGAGAAGGAAGGGAGAGAGAGAGAGAGAACATACCAAATACACACACATACACATTTCGACGTATATTTTATATCTGTAAACATCATTTTGGGCATTTGTGGACTTTGTATAGGTATATTTAGGCTGTAGCAAAAAAAGAATATAACGCTCGAATAATTGCATAATAAAAACAATATCATTTGACAAACAAACTAATATCGAGCTCATTATGATGCTCAAATAATCCTAATTAATATAAAATTTAATTATTATAAAAGGAAAAATACATATGTTTCGACTCACAGAGCCGTCAACAGTTGGTTACATAAAATTTCTTTACTTAGATTCTATAAAAAATATAAGAATAATAAATAATAATCCGCACTACCTGCCAAACAACGACCTCAATCAAAAACCATAGAGTTTAATGGAATAAATTATTGCCACACCATATCCGCAATAAGACAAATGTAAAATTCATAATCAATCCTCGTTAACAAGCGAGAATCAGCATTAAGTCCAATAAAATTATGATCATCGAAGAAAAATGATCTAAATCATATAAAATTTTTAAAAAGGAACAATTATTTAAAAAGTACAAAATAACCGTGAACTTATAGTCATAATAAAATCAACAGAGAAGAGAAGTTGTCTGACGATGAAAGATTTATCTAATATTGTTACAATTTTCTCGTCCTAAAAATAATTAAGAATACAAGCTTATTACAAATATAGGTAACATAAATAAATTTCACAAACAATATTGTATATAAGAATTAGCTATATTTTATTATTCGAGAGTTCTCTTAAGATGTCCATCTAGCATTTTGATTCTTTTATATAATTGATTCCATTAGTCTGCTCTTTAACATGAACTATTTCTCCAATCATTCTTTTGTAATAGTTATATTCAATTTCTAAATTTTTTTGATAACAAAAATTGGAAAAGGCTCCAAAAATTAAATCAATAAAGGAGTATAGAGCCAATGAGAGTCGACACAATTGTACGTGTGTAATAAAAAATAATATATATGTCAATTAGAGACGTAAAATTCTAAAATTTTTACAATCCATATTGTGGTCATTATTTAAAATGTTCAGATATAATCGAAAGTCTTGATGGATCATATTTTATGTTATTAATATGCTCCTTAAGCCTCATTCGCAGTTGCCTTTTTGTTTGGCTCACATATGACATATTGCAATTTTTACAGTTAATTTTGTAGATTACGTGACTATTACAAACTGATTCCGTTTTATCTTTCCAAGCCTTAATAAATTTATTTACTTATTAATAACCCGGAAGCTAGCGGTAGATTTATTGAAAATTGAAGTTACTACCTCTAAAATACTTTTAATAAATGGATTTATTACAAAGTCTTTTTTAAATTTGATTTAAAAGTTCTTCTAATTCTCTACTGTGGGATTGAAATCATTTAAAAATTAGGAATATTTATAGGATTAGGATTATTTATTAACAAATAAATATTTTAGCCTTTTATTTATAACGTTGAAAACTAACTAGATCTAAAGGATAACCAAATCTAATAAAATACGCAATTCTATATATTTCTTCTTGTAAAATGATGGATGAGATAATAGAATGACATGATCTAAGGTGTAAATGGATCCTATTTTTTGGCAAGTAGGATGATTCGAAAAGAACGATAGATATTGTTTTTACATGTGCAGATAAAAGTAATGTTACGTTTGCATTAGAGAAAGAAGTGTATTTAAAAATAGTAGAAAAGATGTTAAAAGACAAAAATTCTTTTTCCATAGTAAAGAAAAATTCAGAGAAGTCTTTGGAAAGGAAAGTAAATGCTTAAAAAATGGAAGAAAAGAAATATTCAATAGAGAATATCTTTGCATGAAGTAGCGATACTCCACTTTCAAAGGCTTATGCATTGCCTAAAATTCATAATTATATGAATTGGCTAAATTTTTGGAAAAAATCATCTCAGACATCTATTTCTAGAACGAGAAGACATATGAATGATAATTTCGAATAATAAACTTTCAAGCGTTAAGGGGGAGTCTGACATACTCGCTTCATTAGATGTTATATCTCTTTTTACAAATGTCTCATTGGAATTGGTCATTGAAGATGACCAATAGTGTATCCATCTTTGCCTAAAGATGGATACACATTCAAAATTATACTAAATTACCGAAAGAAGAATTTATATATGCCGTAAACTTTGTATTGTCTTCAACTTATGTTTTAACAATTTGAATATACAAACAGACTTATGGAACATTAATGGGTCCCCTCTTATCATTAGTCATTGCAGACATAGTTTTGCAAGACTTAGAGAAGAATGTATTGAGCGTTGGACTTGCTCTAGATACAGTTGACGATATTCTATTTATTTGTCCTACGGAGACATTCGTAAGAAATTTAATAGTTATCATAAACATTTAAAATTTACAGTGGAAGTAAAGGATAACCATCGTTTCAACTTTTTGGAATGTCTATAATTAACATTGACAATAAAATTATAATTGACTTCCATAAAGAAATCTTCGACAGGAAAATGCCTGTTATTTTTTTAACTCATTCTACTTGCCAAAAAAATAGGATCCATTTACAACTTATTAGATCGTATCATTCTATTCACCTATCATTTTACGAAATCATTTTAGAAAAATACAGAATTGTGCGTTAATATTTTGTAGATAATCTAGATTTAATTTTCAATATTATAAATAAATGGTTATATTATTAATTGTTAATAAATTTAAATTTAATAAATATAATTTGTTAAATCTAAATTTTTTTTAATCATCTCAATCCCACAGTAGAGAATAAAGAGAAGAATTTAAATTAAATAAAAAAAGACTTTCTAATTATTCCATTTATTAAAGGTATCTCAGAAGTAATAACTTCAATTTTCAATAAATCTACCGCTAGCTTCTGAGTTATTAATAAGCTCAATAAATTCAATAAGGCTCGAAAAGATAAAACGGAATCAATTTGTAATAGCCATGTAACAAAATCAACTATAAAAACTGTAATGCATCATATGTGGGCCAAACAAAAAGATAATTGCAAATGAGACTTAAGGAGCATATTAATAACATAAAATATCGATTTTCGATTATATCTGAACACATTTTAAATAATAACCACATTTTAAATAATAACAATATGGATTGGGAAAATGTAAAAATTTGAGAAATTGGACAGAACAAAAGAATGATTAGAGAAGTGATTCATATTAAACAGCAGATTAATGGAATTAATTGTACAAAAGACATCGAAGTGCTAGATGGAGATCATCTTAAGAGAACTCTCAAATAACAAAGTATAGTTAATTCTTACATATATTGTTTGCGATATCTACTTATATTATTTGTAATAAGCTTGCATTTTTATTATTGTCATTTTTGGGACATGATAAATTGATTGTAACAATACTAGATAAATCTTGCACTGTCAGACATCCTCTCTTCTCTAAACTGCTGGTTTTATTTCACACCATGACTATAAGTTTACCGCTATTTTGGACTATACTATAAATAATTATTTTTTTTTATTTTTAATGATTTAGATCATTTGTACATCTTTGACGACCACAATGTTATTGGATTTTATGTTAATTCTTGTAAGTAATAAAGATTTGAGTTCAGTTATTGGTCATTTGACATTTAAGCTGTTTCGATGTACACTGCCAATATTAAAAATTTATAGTATACACATTTTGAACTTTAGATTTTGATTATCAGCATTATATCAGAACATGATTTTGGTTAATGTTTTTATGTAACTCGAGTTTAACTCACTAGTAATTTATATTTTATCTGAAATAATGATATTACTATTGTTATATGACTAAAAGGCATTAAAAAATTTAATTCCTAGTATCATTAAATACATTTTTTATTGAAAAAGGAAGTTTATTATACGAGGAATGTTCAAAAAGTAAGCTTCTCTATCGTAGGAAAATAAAATGAAAGATAGGACAATTATATCACATTTTTATTTTACTTGATTCTTAAGTTATTTCTCGGTATAATCTCTATTTAAGCACTTTTCGTAAAGTGATACCAATTTTTCGAAATCAATATTATAAGAAAACGTGTCTATGGATCAGAGTCGTGATTTCATTTCAATCTTAACTTCATTCTACAATAGATTACATTGTGATCACAGAGCTTTTATTAAGTGCCATTTTATAACTATACTCAGCAAAATTAAAGCAATATTTACTTTACCCCTCTAATAGGTAAATTTCAAGACAGTACGAGGGCAAGTCAATCAGTTTTTAGAAAAACATAATAAAACACATTTTTTTTGATCGATTCATCATCATTTTTATTTCTCAACATAGTCTCCTTTTAGCTCGATCCAACGATCTCGAACTTTTTCAAGCCGTCCGAATAATATGATTTATCCAACTCTTCAAAATAAGCTTCTGTTTCTACGATGAGTTGCTCTGGTGATGAATCTCTTTCCTCCGAATCATTTCTTCAGATTTGGAAACAGGAAATAGTCGCAGGGGGCTAAATCTGGCGAATATGCTGAATGGGGAAGCAATTCATAGTGGAATTTGAATTTGGAATTTCGTTGAATTTGGCCATCAGTGCCGGGCATATGAACCCGTGCATTGTCTTGATGGAAGAGCTTTCTTTTTCGCCAAATGGAGATGTTTTTTCTTTAAAATATTGTTGAAATGGTCCAATAAGACTGCGTAGTAATCGCCATTGATTAGCGTTTGCTTCGATAGAAGGTAATCGATATGAATTATACCGCGTACATCTCAAAAAACTGTGGCCATTTCCTTTCCAGCCGATTTTATGGTCTTCGCTTTCTTCGGAGCTGATTCACTCGGAATCTATTGTTTTGATTGTTTCTTCGTCTCGGATATAAAGTAATGAATGTTTCGTCTACAGTAATGAATTGAGAATGCAGAAATTCATCTGGATTACGTTGAAACATCTCCAAACATTGTTTTGAAATCGTCACACGGTCGCGCTTATGATTCACAATGAGCAAACGCGGTACCTATCTTAACGATAGCTTTTTCATACCCAATTATTCGTGCAAAATTGAAATCACCATGTACCATGTGATATGCCTCAACAAGCTCGCGCACTTTTACTCGTCAATCAGTCAAAACAATATCATGAACTTTATCGATGATTTCTGGCGTGGCAGTCTCAATTGGATGTCCCGAACGAGATGCATCATGGATGTATGACTACGTTTAAATTTATTTCCAAATATTAATCCAATTATATACAGTCGCAAACGCTGGTGCGGATGTGCTATGAACATTATCCAATTCGGTTTTGATTTTTTTCGGCGTTAAATCTTTCATATATAGATGTTTGAACTGCACGAAACTCGTTTTTTTCCATTTTGCAAAAAATATAAAGATTTTTCGCTTTAATCGTCTACAGAAATGAAACCATGAGATGAATTCCGCTCAAAATTTGACAGTAATCAGCTGAGAGATGATACTTGTCAAAAAGTAATGTGACATGACACTGCGAGGACACACTCCTCTGACAAATTTTCTAAGAACTTATTGACTTGTCCTCGTATAACTTCATCAAAAATCATCGTATCGAGATGTTTAAAAAAAGCATTTAATAGCTTGAAATCTCTACTTTTGTGAACGGTAAGTGAAATTTCGATTTGACTGACATTTTATGGAGCTATACGGCTATTTCTGATTTTATTTGTATCTCGATTCGTCTACAGATTGCTATTCATTATAAGCTAATTCATTCGCGTTTGCATCCATGTTGATCTATATCAGGGTGTATCTGAAATAATGCTCACAGTGCTATTCCTAATAAAAAACTGAGTTGAAAAGTTCTCTATCATTTTGCAATTTTCGCAATATGGTACTTTTTTTTAGTTATTCAATGAGCAAAATATCTAAAAATCGTCATATAAGTCAACTTTAAGATATCTATAAGAATTCTTTAAGAAGCATCTTCAAAATATTTCATAAAGAACACTGAACGATATCTTAAAATAGTGGGCATTATTTCAGATACATCCTGTATTATGATTTGCTCATCTATGTTACACGTTATTGATGAAATAGTATAATACTCTGAAATAGTATAATGAGCGTGGCGCTGAGAGAGGAAGAGAGAGAAATAGAGAGAGAGAGAGAGAGAGAGAGAGAGAGAGAGAGAGAGAGAGAGAGAGAGACACGAGAACGGTAAAGTTAGTAGTTAGTTAGTACGTACGCGCGACGAACTAAACTAATTAATTAGTTAGTTTTAGTAGTACTAACAAGT
>NW_012130090.1:3390177-3392411 GCF_000143395.1 Atta cephalotes
GAGAGAGAGANAGAGAGAGAGAGAGAGAGAGAGANAGTGNGANGNNGAGAGAGAGAGAGAGACGAAGCAACAGCGGAAAAAAGGTTGTAATGGTTTAGCTAGCGCGCGCTAAACAATAAATTGAATTTTTGAGCTACAAGCTGCTAATCTTCTACTCGTCTTACTACTCGTAAATCATCTCTCTGTTCAAGAAACAAGAACAAGATTTAACATATTATTCTTCGAACCGGATTGTTATCGAATTAACAAATATGAACTGAGCAAGTGCTGCAAAATAAAAGGGCAACATAGAGTTGCGCTACAAGCAGTTGTGCAAGAATTAATCGTGCACATTATCGTCACAAGCAAGAAATAACTAAAAACACTCAAGGAAAGAAACTTGGATTTCATCAGAACAAATGAATATTTTCTAAGGAATCTGTCTATTCTATAAAAGGGAGTTTGTTTAAAATTGGTCCATTCCGAATCGGCAAACAAGTTCATCCCAATTCAGATTTATTTTGGCCGAAAGATCGGTGCAAAGACATATAAATAGTTTTTAACATTCTCTATGATCGTTGTTGTGAACAAAAGGCTCATAGGCAAAGAGACTCAACGGAAGTGAAGCCAGCGGTGATCAACCAGAGGAGCCGCGTACAACAAAGGAATTGAGTGAACTCTGATATATTCACTTAAGTATAAATTATTTGTAATCGTAAGTATATATTTGTAACGTAAGAAGAAGAGATGTTAAGTATGCAAAAAATCTCAAAGAAGTTAACCAAGGCCAGTCTAACACAATGAGAAACTTATTTCAAATATAATTCAGAAAATTTGTAAGCGGAAGTAAAGCAAAGAAAGGGAAAAGATAGAAGTTTGAAAGAGATTGTTCGAAGTTCACATAGGACTAGCAATGTTAAATGCAAACGCGACACAAGACAAATTAGTGAGTTTGAAGTTGGGAAAGGCGTTATCTTAATTTAAGATTGAATACTCAATTAATAAATAACTGTATTAGGCCGATCCCAGCTAATAATCTAAAATAAGCGTCGCAGAATAATTTTCCAAGAAATGAACGCATTTAAAGAAGTAATTTGATTAGATTGTCAAAAATAGATTTCCCTTTCTCCGGGGCGTATGAAGAATGGCGCAACTTTTACGACATATTTAATTCTTTAATACATTCTAACGTGACATTGACTGATATATAAAAGTTTCATTATTTGAAATCCGTTTTGAAAGGCGAAGTCATATCTCCGATTGAAATTACAGAAGCAAATTACGCGAATGCTTGATCTAAGTTAAAAGAAAGATACGACAGAATAACGATTCAAATGGGTATAAAGACAATTTTTGATTTGCCAATCGCTAAGAAGGAAAATGGCGTCGCGATTAGACAAATAGTTGTTGTGAAACATATTCATGCTTTGCAGACATTAAAGAGACCGACACAACAATAGAACGATCTGTTGATACATATAGTCACTAGTAAATTTGACTTTACTACATTAAGTACATGGAAGAATAATTTGGAACCGTCTCAGATGCTTACTTTTCGAGAGTTAGAAGAATTCTTATCTCGTAGATGCTAGAAGCGATAGCATGCACAACTAAAATTAGGTAACTGTAAATGATCGGCAGACTGGTGGCAACAAGCAAGCTATGTCGCACGCAGCAACAGTATCCGGGAAATATGCTTGCAAAGGAGAGCATTTAATCTATCAAATACAAATCGTTTCAAATTTTAGCCGCGGATCTCGTAAGTCAGGTTAGGGTGAAGTACTTATGTTTAAATTTTCTCAAGGCGAATCACTTAACAAAGAATTGTTTGTCCGGAAATTGTCAGCTCTGTGCGAAAAAAACATAGTTCCCTGTTATATATAGAAAAGGAAAAGAAGAACAAATCATTGAAGGACTCAGAACAAAACTCTAGTAACGATAAGGAAATTATCAGTAAGCGATTTGTGATTATTTTCATCTGGTGAAGTCAATTACAGTTAAATACTATTATCAACCGCGTCAGTCAAAATAAGGGATAAACACATAGATACACATCGATACATAGAGAGTTGCGCGTTAGATAACATATTACAGTCTAATTTTGTTTCCCAAGAATTTTTGGATAGGCTTGGATTGAAATGTATTAATAAGCAAATTGAAATTAGAAGTATTAATTAGCAAGTATATATATATATATATATGTGTGTGTGTGTGTGTGTGTGTGTGTGTGTGTGTGTGTGTGTGTGTGTGTGTGT
>NW_012130090.1:3393761-3403102 GCF_000143395.1 Atta cephalotes
AGTATATATATATATATATATGTGTGTGTGTGTGTGTGTGTGTGTGTGTGTGTGTGTGTGTGTGTGTGTGTGTGTATGTGTGTATCTTGTGCAATAAAAACGATCTAAATGTTACTTCGCAATTGGAGTCGTTCAGTGAATATGCAAAATATTGTAATATTTTTTTTTGTTTGCGAAAGGAGAAGAAAAATCTTCTGAGCAAAGCTCATCACCCGAGATGCTCCCAAAGGGAAAATCTAATCAGATGACGGAAGACACCCAGAGACCGGTTCCTTGAGTGTGTGGGATTCGATAGGTCCGCGTCTTCCCCGTAAGGAAAGATAGCGGACACTATCGCCTACCTTGCTAAAAAACTCCCTCTGTAAATCGACATCACCGCAAGACTAATTGAGTTTAGTTCCCCCGGGATCGCCTACCTGGCATCAAGATACCCCAGTCACGGAGCAAAAGCTTCCGCCTCAAATGTTCGGTATCCTATGCTAGAGAATCTAAGAAAACATAAAACCTATCTATTTACACTATATACATGCCTCTACGGCTCAGACATCAGATCCCGAAGAAGTAGGGGCCAGGATTTGCTCTCTGCCTTCCCAGAGCTCGCTCACGCTCCTCCCGTTTCTTCCTCCTCATCATGGCCTCGCAAAAGTCCGCCAGGATTGTCTAGGACCGCGAGGAATCCAGAACGGCTTTAATTACGGCGCCGTACGTTCTGTCAGGTGCATCTAAACCTTGGACAACGAAGAGCCTACCCAAGCGGGACAAAACAACAGTATGTGGACAACCGTATCAATCGTCCGCCAATAGGCATATACCGGCGAATTGGCGCGTTTTATCTCATACAAGTAAGCCTCAACATCTATGACTCGAAATGACCTAGATAGTACGATAAGTGAGACTCTCATGTGCACAAGCCACTCAATCGCCACTCGAAGGAAGCCAAGGCTTCCTTGATCTCCACATCAGGAGCTTCTAAAGGAAGACTAAACAGATAGTCCCTCCACCTTCCACAGAGCGACGGAACTCTATTTCCCAAATGAAGTTCTCAGCAAAATGGATCCATTCCTTCCGATGAGCTTCCACGCAGATATATTCGTCTCAGACGATCCGCCATGAACTTGAATAGCACCGATATGGCCAGGATGGTCGCAGCACAGTGGGAAACTGCGATAGGCTCTTATTATTTTAAGCAATAACCGCTGAAATCACTCCCTCAGACGACACAAGCGCCGATTCCTGGCCACGGTTTGAACTCAAATCGGCGCCTCATACAGGATCACTGACATAACAACCAAAGCGTAAATACGACGCCTGCCCTCTCCCGGTTCACCGATATTGACATTGAGTCTGTCAACAGCCATTCTTCAGATCCTGGAAGGAGGAGATACGCGAGGCAAGAAGAAGAAAGTGATCCTTCTCGAAAAATTTACCTCGAATCCAGGACTAATCCCAGATATTTCGATCTTCTCTCCTCCACTCAAAGGATCGCTACCGAAACTTTGTCGACCATAAAGGCGACCATTTTCGTCTTGCAGAATAACAATGTATGGTCTAGGTTTTCAATGAAATCCGAACAGCTATCCCCAGCTCCGCACGAACCAGAATCTTCTCGAACGAATCCCGTCATCATAATAAGAATGTCGGTATAACACATGTGGAGCAACCCTCAAAACGCAATACCGAGTAGTATCGTATATTCCACAGGATCGGTTCCAAGACCGAGCCCTGCAAAACACTGCAAGTCATGGATGCCCAGATGAGAGAGTTATCATGATCGACGTAGCACAGCGATCTGTCGAACAGGTAGTCCGTCTGAAATATTCCGGAACTTTTTTGGATTCCAGAGCTAAATAGACTACAGGCCACGGGAGGAAGTTGAAGATTGGCGATCTAGAGACAACGCCAATATTGCCCCTTTTTTACATCCTTTCATCACCCATTCCCTCAGATCGCGTCTATCGTCGAGCGACCCCTTCAAAAACCAAATTGGTTATCAGGAAGGCCGCCTACAAAGCCTAAATGGGTACGTAGACGGTGGCCAAAATCTTCTCGAAAAGTTTGTCCGCTTCACTCAACAGGCAAATAGGCTTGTACTAGGAGGGGGCAAGATCGAACTTATTCAACTTCTTGAAGAGGACCAGTCTCGCGATCTTCCACTCAGAAAGGCGGCCCTCTTCGAAAAGAGTAGTGAATTCACATGCCGGCGAGTAAATGCGCCGTTCTTCTAACAATTCATCCGACTATTTCATCCGAACCAGTATGGTACTCTATCATATAAGATTCGGACATAAGCCTCCTGAACCTCCGCGCCAGAAACCGCCAGGCTCTCATTCTAAACGACAGAAATGGACTCACATCCACCAGGGAATCGGAGAAGAAGATCCGTACTATCTCTCTCACAGTCCCCGTAGGAAGAACTTGTATCAATAAAGAAGAGTCTATTCTGAGAGCTTATTCATCACAATTCTAGGACCTACATCACGAATCGGGTTGCAGGATCCTGAGAAATTCCATTTAGTTCGCCATATGGTCCTTCTCCTCATCTCGCGAAATTCCGTCCATAACTCGTGTTCGAGTTCCGGACGAAATCGCTCACACATGCGTGTAAGGAATCTACGACAATCTTTACACCGAGTCCACAGCTCAGAGATCTCTTCGTCTCATCAGTATGCCGAGAGTCTGCTAGAGACAAACTTGCCTTCTCGGCATAGTGAGGTCGGAGACTTCCCTGAGCATCTCATCTATTTTAACATGTCTATCCGCAGAGCCATCCACAGAAAACGGAATCCAGGCTTTCAGTGAGGCACCAGCCTCCAAAAGTCCTAATTTAATTTCCCAATCGCCCATCTAAGAAAATTCTTAGATGTAGTCCTAGTAAGGGAACCGGTCATCGACGTCCCGACCTCCATAAGTATATATCTGTGGTCGGATCTCTCGATCGCTCCTCGCCAACCACGGATGTGCCTAGCGGCACTAGGAGTAGACCCAAGACAGATAGGATTCGCGCCCCCTGCGCCAGCAGGACAGGACGAAGTCTCTGTTAAGAGTCCTCACTCCGACCACTCGAGTAAAATATTCCCTCTGGGATTTTCATCATACAAGTGGGAACGGCGTTAAAATCTCCCAATATTAGTCTGTCGGTGTACTTAGAGACATTTGTCTCCAAGTCAGCCAAACTCCACTCAAACTCATAAGTCGTTCTGTTAGGGGAAAAGTAGCAGCTAAAAATCACTACTATTCCTCATTCCACCGCCACATAATTCGCGCCACGTTCCAGCGCAGAGCACGGCAGGTCACATTGCGACCATTGCCATGTGATGCAGAGGTACGACCACCATCTCCCGTCGGAAGGAATAGAATGGGGCTTAGACAGAGTTCCAAGTCCTCCTTCTCAAAAACCCGCACAATTAAATCTTGTGCGGGCTTGGAGTGATTTACATTGATCTGGCCTATCTTAGCCATTGAGAGGATCAATGTTTATTACTTCCGATTGAACGATAATCTTCTGACACTGTATTCGTATCCCCTTTACGCGAAGTAATCCCTTTGTTAAAAGGGGAACATTCAGTCGAGTCTGGCCTGTGATCAATCCGCGTGACACACAAACCGGACAGTGGCCTTGCACCCGAAAGCCTTGCACCTTATCCTTTCTTACCACAATTAAAGCAGAGGAAAGATCTGTCCTTCGCTTCCTCGCAGTTCGCCCGAATATGACCAACCAGGCATCGGAAACACTGGAAGCGACGTCTGGTCAGGAAAAGAATCTGCCCTGGCAGATGACTACCCCAGTTGCAGACGTCCCCGCGAGCTTTTCGGCAAGAACAGGACATTGCACCCATACGGAATTTAATCCGCCCTGTCCAAGACGCAGTGTTCCCCCTTAACATTCTACGTCTGACACCAAGAGTGAGAGAACCCTCCAAGAGGGTCTACCTCTCCATCGATGACAAGTTTTTAGACCCATAACAAAAAAGAGTAAGAAACGAGAACAGATCTCCGCGTGCCAGGCTGCAGTCTCACATCGCTCGCTTGTCGTGTTCCCCTTCTCCAGGGGCGGCCATCGCGCGTGGAACTTCAAGTGCTCCAACACTCCTTCCTTATTAAATAGAATGTTTCCCATAAGGGTGGACTCCATCTAAATTCCGATAATCCGGGTGAGGATTCCCAGTTAGACGGCTGGAGCGCCGAACTATCGGCTTCTTCCGAACTTAGAAGGATTTACATTGCTGGAGCAATTAGCATTGGAGAAGTTGAAACATTAGAAGATTCGTTTTTGAATCTCGTACTACTAATAGGTCTTCATTAATTTCATCAGTCATCTTGGAGAAGGACACTGTCCGATTCCAGATTTGATTAAAATGCTTCTTGTTGAGATCGTTATCAACGCAGACACGAGCAATCGATCTGGATCTGATGCAATAGATTATCTCTCCGACGGAAACTCGGTGACCGTCCAAAAATTGACCACCATCTGCCGGAATGAAATGGCAAGTCCTTGATATGGATGTCAAACTTCTTCATTTCAATTTGCTGATGAGACAAGGTTGACTTAGACTTTTCCGTGGGAGTAAAAATGTCTAAATGAATTCTAAACCTGTGGTCAAAGAACATCACAACTAGGGACTTATGGTCAGAAGTTGCTTCGCACGGCATATAGTTATATATGTAAAAAAATTGATTTAGCTTTGTCTCCATTTGCTTGCAGCCAAGGAACGCTTCAATGTATTTACTACCGTTCCGCTAATCTATTAGATTGAGGATGTCTTGGGGATGTCTTTACACTTGCGTAAATGATATTAAAATCTATAGAATTGAGCGAACTCATTGGCCGTAAATTGAGTGCCATTATCGATCACAACTATTTTAGGCGGTCCATATTTGAAGAATCTTATTACAGATAGCTGTCGCTGTTATCGTCGAAAACTATTTTATATCCGTGAATCTAGAATAACTGTCAATGATAATGAGTAGCCATTGTTCATGAATTGGACCAGCAAAGTCCATGGATTCTGTCCCACGACGATTTTGACTCAGGCCACGAATGGAGTGATTCTTTATAATAGAATTCAGTGTAATCTCTACACAACATGATTGCAGTTTTTTACAAACTTCTCGATATCAGCATGTAGTTGGCCAATAGAAATAGCGTTGAGCCATCTGCACCACACAACAAGTACTCAGATGTGCAACATGTTGATGTCGAAGCACATCCGATTGAAAACTACGCGATATAATAATCATATCATCGATTACGAGTGTCCACCACAGTTACATAGTCGCAACGGTGATAAAACGGCAAAAAAAAATTTTTTGAATTAAAAAGTCTAAAATATCGTAGCATAATAGATATTATATTTTACAATACCAGGTGTACAAGTATGAAATGATGATTTTTTCCCAAAAAAAACACGTTAAATTCGGAAGAATGATAGAAAGAGATTTATTCAAAGTATGCTCCATTGCTAGTTACATATTTTTCCCATCTTTCGGGCAATTTGTGGATACCACGCCAGTAAAAATCTTCCCCTTTTGCTGCGAACCATTCATCGAGCCATTTTTTCACAGCCATTTTTTCTTCGTACGAACCAAAGCGTTGCTCAGCAAGTGCGTGACCCATCGATGCAAACAAGTGGTAATCGGAAGAAGCCAAGTCTGGTGAGTAAGCCGTATGGGGTAGAACTTCCCAGCTGAGTGCTTCTAACGTGTCCCGAACTGGTTTTGCTGTATGTGATGGAGCATTGTCATGGAGAAAAATGACCTTGTATTGCCTCTTTTGGTATTCTGGTCGTTTTTTAAGCAGCGAACGGTTCAAATCGATCAATTATTGTTGATAGCGTTTGATATTAATCAGGCTTCAATAGCTCATAATAGACCACACCCTTCTGATCCCACCAAACACAGAGTATCGTCTTCCTGCCAAAGCGATTCGATCTTGCGGTCGATGTGAATGGTGCGCCTGGGTCTACTCATGATTTTTTGTGCTTGGGATTCTAAAAAAAAATTCACTTTTCATCCCCAGTAACGATACGATGCAAGAATGACTTTCTTCTGTATCGTTCGAACAAAATTTCACATTTGTTTTTGCGCCTCTCCATCTGTCTCTCGTTCAATTTATGTGGCATCCATCTGCTAACTTTCTGAATCTTTCTCATCTCTCGTAAGCGAATGGAAACAGCTTGTTGACTAACGCTCAATTGCTCTGCGAGTTGTTTTTGTGTTTGTGAATCATCTTCATTCAGCAATGCTTGCAATTCCACGTCTTCGTACTTTTTGGGGGGTTTTCCGTGTTCCTTGTCTGCAACATCGAAATCTCCATTTTTGAAATCATTGTTCACACGTTTTCATCGTTCATCGTTTTTTGCGATGGAGCATGTTCACCATAAACTTCTCCAAATAATCGGTATGATTCCGCAGTTTTCTTCAAATGAAAACAAAAAATTAATGCTATCCGCGAATGTTCCTTATTTGGTACAAATTTTGTCATATTAAACATAGCAACACAATACTATACAAACACTTTTCAATCAAATCACTTTGCGCGTTTGACACTTGTTGATGGTAAAATGGCGTATAATGTTAAATCTTTGTACTTCACACTGCATTGGTGCGCCATCTGTTTCTCAAATCGTCACTTCATACTTGTATACCTAGTAAATGAAACGAGATCGCAAAAAAAGACGTGAAAAAAACGAATTTTTTTCAAAACCTCATCTTTTTGTCAAAAATAAATGAAATGATTTTATCGTGATTTTATAGTGAATCAACAATTAGTGAGTTGAATTTTCAGAAACTAAAAGCGTTTTTGTAATTTGTTATAAAAACAATATTTTTTTGCAAAGTGAAGATGAATGATTTTTACCTTTTTATTTTACTTCTTCATCTACTACTTCATTTTTACTTTACTTCTTTTGTCTTTCTCATTCGAGATCATGTTCCTAATCCCGTTCCGTGATTTCTGACGAAAAATACAAAAACATGAATAATTTAAGAAATATTTATAATTTTTTATTAAAGAAAATTCACTCACTTCGTCCAAAATGCTCTATTTAGCACCAAGCGTATAAAGTCTTTTTCTAATATTTTGAGAATACAATAAAATAGACTTACATCATTTTTTTATGATGTGCATTATTAAAATCATACATAATTCAATTAATCATTTCTATTTACAACTTTGCAGTTCGGATTTTCTGACGTCATACCTATAAGAGATTAGGTTAATCTCGATACAAATTTTACACGTACAATTATATAGCTAGTGACATATTAGAAGGTCGCCAAGCAAGGGAATTGTAAAGATGATACATAAGTTTTTCTCCTCCAGCTTCAGCACCACTGCTCCAAGCGTATTTGAATATCTGAACTATAAAAAGGGGGTGAGATTACTTGTGGGTACTGAGAGTTAAAAAATAATTTTTTTATATAGACAAAAATATTCTATTTGTCTTGATTTTTTACTTATTAATATTGTGTTTATTAATACAAATTTTATGTTCATTAATGTTGATGATTAACTGATAGAAAATATAAATATTTGTCAAAACCGATGACATATGCGATTTTATTTATATCTCGATTCATCTACAAATTGCTATTCATCGTAAGTTAATTCGCACTCACATCCATGTTCATCTGTATTACAATTTGCTCATCTATGTTGCACGTTACTGATGGAATAGTTAGAATGCCCGAGCGTGGCGCTAAAAGAAAGAAGAAGTAATAGCCGAAAAAAGATTGTAAGGACTTAATTAGCGCGCGCTAAACAATAAATTGAGTTTTTGATCTACAAGCTACTAGTCGTGAATCATCTCTCCTTTCAAGAAACAACAAGGAAATTTAACAATGGATACAAATGAAAATATGTCAAATCTATAAATTTGGAACGAAAACTTTACACAATTCTATGGTCTGAATTAAAAATAGTAAAAAAAATAAATTCTGTTTATAGCTAGAATGAATATTTACCTCTAATTTGCTTTTTTATAAAGATTTGTACGATTTTTTTTCGCCGAGTTATTCAACATTAAAAGGAGTTTTTGCTTCAATGTTGAATAACTCAGTGAAAGAAATCGTACAACACTAAATAAAAAATCAAATTAACAATAAAGATTCACGCTTTTGAAAGATGTAAATAAAATTTTTATGTTAATTTATAATTCAAACCATGAAACTTTGTAAACTTTTAAAGAATCATTAAATTTTTATTAAAAAAGTTGTCGATATTTGAACGTGAAAAAAAATTCATAAAACAATCTTCATAGGTTCGTTTTTAAGGGAAAAGACTATACTTTTAATTCTCAAAATTGATTTTTTTTCAAAATGCTATTACTAGAAAATTAAATGGAAAATTCAACAAGGATTTAAATCTTTGTAAAATTTTGCAAAATCAAACAATTTTACGGAGATGTAAAAAGTTTTTTTACGACTCAAATTAGCATCAATTAAAGCCCTTTCTTCAAAACGGCTCTTTGAAAAATGACGATCTTCAATTTTTTGCCGTTTTATTACATTTTGAAAAAGTTTTTATGAAGATATATTGAATGTGCTGCCGGCATTAACATAACCCAAAATATTAAGTGCACAACTTTGCTTCCGCCGTTTTAGATGGCTTTAGCGGTAAGTGGTGGTCGAAATAAATAGATCATAGACATCATACAATAAACTTGGGCATCTGTCAACATAACCTCATAGAAACATTAGTCGATTTGTGTCTGCATCATAAAGTTATTCTCGATTGAAAATATCAGTTTACGAGCCAAATTCGTCGTTTGCGGGAGGTTTTAATTTTTTGCTTCAATATGAAGAAATCTGCGGCTGAGGCTCATCGAATGCTCTCAAATACTTATGGTGAGGCCGCTATTAGTGAAAGAACGTATCGTGAGTGATTTCAACGCTTCAAGAACGGTGATTTTGACGTCGAAGACCGGCATAGCGGTGGAAGAGAGAAGGTTTTCGAAGATGCAGAATTGGAGGCATTACTTGAGCAAGACTCGTGTCAAAATCAAGAAGAATTGGCACGATCATTGGGAGTGACTCAACAAGCCATTTCAAAACGCCTCAAAGCCATGGATATAATTCAGAAGGCAAGGAAATTGGGTGCCGTACGAATTGAAGCCGAGAGATGTTGAACGGCGTTTGTTTGCTTGTGAACAGCTGCTTGAAAGGCAAAGACAGAAGGGATTTCTGCATTGCATTGTGATTGGGGACGAAAAATGGGTTCATTACGATAATCCCAAGCGCAGAAAATCATGGGGAGTTCCCGGCCATGCTTCCACGTCGACGGCCAAATCGAATATTCACGGCTCCAAGGTCATGCTCTGTATTTGGTGGGACCAGCTCGGCGT
>NW_012130090.1:3404540-3406917 GCF_000143395.1 Atta cephalotes
TGTGTAACCAGTTTTTTACAATAAAGCCTCGAATTTCGAAAAAAAACGGCGGAAGCAAAGTTGTATCTAATACATGACGAGGAGGTGCACGGTCGGACTTCATATGTGTGTTTTTGTGTGTATGAAGAGGGGGAAGGGTGATACCCGGGTGATTTGTTCGTAACATATTCATAAACGTATTCGAAAACGTGTATTATTTTCTCTTTGCCATATATCTTCCTAGTATCTCTTTTGCATATTGATATCAATTCTTGGGGGGATATTATTCTAAAGTCGTTGAAGTGCAACTCCTAGTGTTTCCAAAGTTATAGGAGTCTTTCCAAACTTTGCAATCGTCATCCAAGGATATCCCATAGATATTTAATGGAATTGAGATCTGGATTCATTGATGAATATTCAAGGATTGCGATGTCATTTAACCTGAGAAAACGACGAATATTTTTTGCCGTTTGAGGACAAGCATTGTCTTGCATTGGCAAAAATCCTCTTTCAATTCTGTCATGCATTGGGAGTATATGCTGACCTAAAATTTCTGTGCTGAATGTATTGCGCGCTGAATTTATAATAAATTCTGGTTGCGGGAATATCACATTTCTGTGCGACGACAAAAATGATATTCCTGCCACGCCATCACTGAGCATGGAAAGTTCTAACTCGAGTAACATTTTTTTTATTGTAATTGGGGAATTGCGGCGACAAAAAAAATCGGTCATTACAACGATCATTTCCGTAAAGACAAAATTGCGATTCTTCTGTGAATAGCCCGCAACTCCACCGTCTTTTGGTCCATTGTGTACTTGTGATTGTATCCGTGGACTTGTGCGTAAATTAAATTCTGGACGGCGATAATTCAATGTCAGTGCTGGCACTTTCGCACAATTTCTCAATTGCCGGCCATTCTCCTGAAATTTTCGGATTGTGTCAACACTCACATTATCTCTCAGTTCATTGCGTACTTGTCAAGCAATTGCTCTCAGATAACGCAATATGTACTCTGTCTTCTTCCTTCGTATTCGCGACCTTGTTCATCCATGGAAATGTGAGTTTCTTGATGCAAGTTCTTATTGCAACTGAGTGCAAATCGGCTTTGAATCGATGTGTTGAAAGTATTGCATATCATCGTTTTTTCCAATAGAAAACGATATATTTGTATAAATGTCTTGTGCGAATATGTTTTTAAACACAAAATTCTGTTAAAACTGTGAGTATTCGTTGTCGAGCAGAAGAGCGAAAATTTAGTACGAAAATTTACGGATGCCATGAAGATCAGTGACAGAAATACAAACCACACAGATTGCTATTCTTCTTCAGAAAGATAACAGTCAGCAGTATGTGGTTTATGGAAAACCAGTCTATCGTAAGTTGAATATTGTCTCGATATCAAAAAATCCACATAGGCGATAAGGACAAGATCATGGCGAATAACAATGAGAGAAGAAGATAAAGCGATAATGCGGAGATATCGCTTTATTCGAGAACAATTGCTCGACTGCATGATATTTTCGAGAGAGATAATGTGAATGTTGCAATCCGCCGAAGATTTCGGGAGTTTGGCCTGACAATCGAAGAATTGTGCGAAAGTGTTAGCGCTGACACTAAATCATCGCCATCAGCGTTTAATTTACGCACAAGACTGAAAGGCCAATGAACCGAAAGACAGTGGAGTCGTGAACTATTCACAGATGAATCGCGATTCTGTCTTTACGAAAAAGATCGTCGTAACCGGATTTGGTATCGCCGCAATTCCCGATATAATAAGGAAAATGTTACTTAAGTTAGCGATTTCCATGGCTCAGTGATGGGCAGAAATATCATTTTTTCATCGCACAAAAATAGTGATACTGCCTCCAATAGGATTAAATTCAGCATGGTAAGTAAAGGAAATTTTATATCAGTATATGCTCCCAATGCGTGACAGAATTAGAAGGGGATTTTTACGTATACAAGACAATACTCGTCCTCCATATGTAGAAAATATTCGTTTTCTCAAGTTAAATGACATCGCAACCATCAATGAATCGAGATCTCAAACTCATCGATCGGACATAGCCTTGGACAACTGCGAAGTCTGGAAAGATTTCCTGCAACTTTGAAAGAATTAGAATTGTACTTCGACTTTGGAATAATATTTCCCAAGAATACGTCGGTGAATTAATATGCAAGAGCGATGCCAAGAAGTTATATGACAAAGAAGAGTTAATACACGTTTTTGAACACACGAATAAACGAGCATTATTCTTCCCCCTTCTCACACACACACACACACACACACACACACACACACACACACACACACACACACACACACACACACACACACACACACACACACACACACACACAACAACAACACGTACCGTACCGTACCGTACGTACG
>NW_012130090.1:3407844-3427335 GCF_000143395.1 Atta cephalotes
ACACACACACACACACACACACACACACACACACACACACACACACACACACACACACACACACACACACACACACACAAAAAAACATGCGCGTCTGCGCAAGAGGTACAATTCTGACTGAGTAACCTTCTTGTGATGTATCTTATATTAATATCGGCAGCACACTCAACATTTTTATAAAATATTTTTCAAAATACAATAAAACAGCAAAAAATTGAAGATCATTTTCAAATAAGTCATTTTTGAAGATCGGATTTTAATTATTGCTAATTTGACTTTGTAAAATTTTTGAGATTTAAATCCTTGTTGAATTTTCTACTTTTGTAGTGTAAAAACATCTTAGAGAAAAATTAATTTGGCGAAAAGTAGAATCTTTTCGCTTAAAAACGAGTCCATGGAGATTGTTCATGAATTTTTTTTCACAGCGTTACTAGTTCAAATATCGAAAATCTTTTTAGCAAATATTTGATGATTCTTTAAAAGTTTACAAAATTCTGATGTGAATTATAAATCATATAAAAATTTGATTTACATCTTTCAAAAGCGCAAATCTTTACCTTAATTTGGTTTCTGATTGAGCGTTGTATCTCTTTTCACTGCGTTATTCAACATTGAAGCAAAAACCACTTTTTTTATTTCAATGTTGAATAACTCGGCGAAAAAATCGTACAAATTTTCATAAAAAAGCAAATTAGAAGTAAAGATTCCCTATTTTGAAAGTTTTAAACAGAATTTGTTTACTATTTTTAATTCAAATCATCGAACTTTGTAAATTTCGTTCAAAATTTTTAGATTTGACAGATTTTCGTTTGTATCTGTATAGCTCTGTAAAATGTCAAATCGAAATTTCAAATACCGTTCGCGAAAGTAGAAATTTCAAACAGTAAAATGCTTTTTTAGACATATCAATACAATGATTTTGGACAAAGTTATACTGTCTTGAAATTTACCTATTTTTTAGAGAGGCAAAAATGATGCTTTTATTTTGCTTTTATTTTACGGAAAATTTAGAGCAAATAAATAAAATGAACATCCATTTTTGAAGCATCCAAATGTTAATATTCTTAGTTTGTCAAATAATGTAAAATATTCATATTGTCCATAGACATTCGTACTAAATAAAAAACCAGATTTGACATCCAATGAACGTTGCTGTAGAAAAGTAATAATAACATTCTTATATAAGTATCGTTTTCTAGGTAGAGGAAGATTCAAATGTCACATAAAAAGAGAACAGTTAGAATTTTTAATTCAAATTATACTTCAAAAGGAGTTGCAAAACATTTTTGTTGTTTTACAAAACTAGTATACAAAAAATATTATTTGTTCGGTATTAAAATAATAAGGCGGAATAAATATTATATATTGCAGAATGTATCGGAAAGTCTCCGATTTACATGCTGAATATTCTAATAGCGGAAGTAATGTATGATTTTGTTTCCAATTTTTCATTTTAAACTAAATTAATTTTACAGCAATATTTTATTATTTTGAGTAGATGATAACAGCTTATTTGAAAGCTAAAGGAAAAATAGTCCAACGACAAAAGTTAGAACAATATTATTTAAAATTGACTCTATTGATACTGTTCGCAGATGGAGTAATATTATATTGCTGCGTTGTAGAACGTAAAGTGCTAATATCCAATTATGACATATTAATGCAAACTTAAACTGATTAATTAAAAAAATTTGAAGCATTTTATATTAATTTATGTGTTTTCCAACAAGAAACACAATTAACACAGTGTATGGCCGGAATCAGATCGCGCATTGAAGATTGAAAATTGAAGATTGAAATTCGACTAATGAGGATAAAGAAATTTTTTTTCCTATTGTTTTGATTATTAAAGAAAAATATAAATTTTCAAGGATCACTCGGGATCGTTTTATTTCTGTTTTTTTATGTATTTTTCTTTGTAGAAACCGAAAATAATTATTATAATAATAGATTTAAGAAAAAATTGATACAGTGAAAATATAGTTAAAATATAGTGAATATTAGAATCCTTACGTTGGTTATGCATTGAATGATTGGTCAGACGTTCTCTGTTCAGTCTATGAATGGCATTCGTAATCATTGCAACAAATAAGTTTTCTAAAATCTGATCTCACTTTGGATGGTAAGTAATATTGTATTGCGGCAGTAGCGAAAAATGGAATTATTTTGCTGGCTATCATTGAAGTATAGTGCACTTTAAATATATAATTAATAATGAATATTCTATCTACACATCCATGAATAGCAAAACGCTATTTAAAAAAGAAATAAGATTTTAAAATACAAAATTAAGGATGTTCCAATGAGAAATATAGAAAGACACAGTATAACTATAAAGACCATCACACGTACAAAAATTTTAATTGTAATTATAAAATCATAAGCAAATTGGCAATCACAGTCTAGCATTTTAAAACAAGATTGCAATTTTGATTATAATCGATCGATTTGTTTAAGGTTGTATTTTATTACGACTAAAATTTCTGTACATACGATAGCCTTAACACAATAATTTATTTCATCTTTGTTTTATTGATAAACAACAAAGATGATTTACTGTTACATTATGTGAAGCTAGAATCAGATTATGCATTGGAGAATGAGATTGAAGATTGAATGATTGAAAGGAGGATACAAATTTTCAAAGATTTTATGACCACATGGGGATTGTATTATTTCTATGTTTTCTTATGTATTTTTCTTCATAGAAACCGAAAATAATCATAATAACGCTAGACTTAAAGAAAAATTAGTACATTGAAATATAGTGAATGAAATCCTTATTCGCATCATTATAAAATAACAATCGTTATAAAATAACTATTAACTATATTTCAATAATTTATTTATGAAATTAATTCCAAATTGAATTAAATGCGAATAATATATAATATTGTAGCACAGGACAGAGAGATTATGGGTAGAGGTATTTAAAGAAGTTAAGTTTTTTCATAACGAATTTACTGCATTAGAAGAAAATAGATTATTGTAGATATTAACAACGATCAACATTCTTCAGTGGAACGCCATAAGTATTAAACCTAAACTACCGAAATTATTCCGATACGCCCAGGTTATGGTGCTATCAGAAACTTGGTTAAAACCAACGGACAGTGCGTACCTTAAGGACTTTGATGTAGTTAGAAAAAATAGGGTCGATTTTCGCGAGGGGGGGGGGAAGGAGAGGGAAGAGAATAGCTATTATGATAAGGAACAGTTTAAAGTATCATCTCGTTCCTGTGTTAGAATACTGTGGGGAGAAATCTGAGACTTGTGTAGTGAAAGTTTCGACGCAAATAGGTGAAGTGACTATTGTCAGATGGCCACAGATCACCGTTGGATAATCATATAATCATCAAGGAGAGCTTCCTAGAACAATTTACTAATCATGTTATTTTTGTGATGATTTTAACTCTGCAATCGGCAGTGCCTCAGGCAACTTTACAGATTCTAGCTTATTCGATGCTCTTGATAGTTGTGACTTAGTATTACTAAACAGAGACTAGAATACACATCTAGATCTGGCTCGAGGTTCAGATGCGTAGACTTGGCTACCTTAAACACGAATTTAGCTGTACATATCAAATGGGACATTAACGATCCTTGGGACAGCGACTATCTCCCAATTTTCATTTCTAGTTGGAGTGATAGGTCAGCCACCATGGTGGCTGACCCATCACTCCAACTAGAAAGCCTACTCGTCTGTACTCTAAGAAAATTAATTGATCGAAGTTTCACATGTTCTTGGATAATTCTCAGGCCACGGGGATGAGGCGGTGGATTTGGATATCGACTCTCTGCAATCGATTTACTGAGGCTCTAGTCGATACCTTGAAGCGTGCCTCTGGCTTCTCCCCAATGTCGGGGAGAAGACGGTCCTTCTCTTCCCCTCCCTGTCCATGGAATACGAATTATGATAGGTCGATAAGACTCCGGAAGAAGAAGGTTGCTCTGCTCAAATTTAAATTCTGGATTCTGAATTGATTACAATAATTTCAAAAGAAATAGTAAGCTGAAGCTAAAGCAAGGGTAGGACTCAAAAAAATTAAAAAAGAAAGCTTGTTAAGTACTGTCTCTCTATGTAAAAATTCAAATCCAAGATTTCTTTTGATTAAGATTAAAGGATTTAAGAGTAGATTTAATTACAAAGAATGCAGCAGTAGAATCAATTAAGCCAAATACAAAATATATTGAAAATCATGAAGAATTTATGTCCCCCATGGTGTCCATCTCGGGCACTCATGGGGAGCTCTATATTAGCCGATGACAATTACGATCTTTTTTTCGACCTTTCCTTTTCCCAGAACTTGACATAGCTATCTTTAATCTTATTAGGTGTACAACTTTGCTTCCGCCGTTTTTTTCCGAAATTCGAGGCTTTATTGTAAAACACTGGTTATACATTTATTCAAAATATTGTCCATCGCTGGCCACTACATTCTCCCATCTTTCGGGTAGCGTACGAATCCCGCGTCGAAAAAACTGATCATCTTTTGAGGCTATTCACGAAGCCGAGCTGGTCCCACCAAATACAAAGCATGACCTTGGAGCCGTGAATATTCGATTTGGCCGTCGACGTGGAAGCATGGCCGGGAACTCCCCATGATTTTCTGCGCTTGGGATTATCGTAATGAACCCATTTTTCGTCCCCAGTCACAATGCGATGCAGAAATCCCTTCCGTCTTTGCCTTTCAAGCAGCTGTTCATAAGCAAACAAACGCCGTTCAACATCTCTCGGCTTCAATTCGTACGGCACCCAATTTCCTTGCCTTCTGAGTCATATCCATGGCTTTGAGGCGTTTTGAAATGGCTTGTTGAGTCATTCCTAATGATCGTGCCAATTCTTCTTGATTTTGACACGAGTCTTGCTCAAGTAATGCCTTCAATTCTGCATCTTCGAAAACCTTCTCTCTTCCACCGTTATGCCGGTCTTCGACATCAAAATCACCGTTCTTGAAGCGTTGAAATCACTCACGACACGTTCTTTCACTAATAGCGGCCTCACCATAAGTATTTGAGAGCATTCGATGAGCCTCAGCCGCAGATTTCTTCATATTGAAACAAAAAATTAAAACCTCCCGCAAATGACGAGAATTTGGCTCGTAAATTGACATTTTCAATCGAGAATAACTTTATGATGCAGACACAAATCGACTAATGTTTCTATAGGGTTATGTTGACAGATGCCCAAGTTTATTGTATGACGTTTATGATCTATTTATTTCGACCACCACTTACTGCTAAAGTCATCTATAGGAAAACGGCGGAAGCAAAGTTATACCTAATAACATCGATTCAAAGGGGATTTGGATGAAATAGACTACAGGACATTCTCCGACCTGTCTCCCCTGGGGAGGGAAACACCTTTCGACATCTACAATATAACAGGATTCTCTTCTCGAGATCTTCCCCTAGCGAATGGAAGAGATTCTTAGTGTTTGCCATCCCCAAAGAGGGATCTACCAATCTTGCTGGCCTTATATCTATGCAAAGTGATGGAGAGAACGGTTTACTCTAGATTAAGTTGGTAGAGTTCCACAATCTCCTCCCTTCATTACGGCTTTAGGAAGAGAAGATCCTGTTTAGATCAGAGGATCTTGCGGTCTTCTTCTCAGAGAAATTTGCTGGGCTGGGAATTCCGCCCACATGCTTATATTCATACAGAACCTGATTTCATCTAGGCAATTACGGGGAGATAGATGAAACATACAAGGGTCTACCGTAAGGTTGCGTCCTAAGTCTTCTACTTTATTCTATCTACGTTTCAAAAACAGATTCTATCACCAACAACGGCGTCTCCATTATGCAATACGCAGATAATGTAGTTTCAGTTTGATAACTCTTTCTCTCTGAGGGGGATCTATATTCAGAATAGAGGAAACTCTAACCCAAATATCCAATACGCTATCTGAACTTGGACTGAACTTTATCTCTTTCTAAGACCAAGTTGTGTCTTTAATAATAAGAGAGGCTTCTTTAGAAAGCAATTTCCGCGTTACATTACTGTTAAAGGAACGCACATCGAGAATTCACAAAAAGTCATGTTCTTGGGACTCAACATTTAATTTGGACTGAAAAAATCAAGTTAACTATATACTCAAGAAATGCGAAAATTCGATAAGGATACTCCACTGTCTGGGTCGTATGTATACCTAATGGGGCGCCGACCCAAGTATTCTCAAATTGCTCTACAATACCTTGATACGCTCAAAGCTTGACTATGGTAGCTTTGTCCTTGTGAAACTGAAAGGTACACAGGTTTCAAAATTTATTTATATATTGGGAGTACAAATTAGTTCGGTCCGTTTTTTTGTGCATTTATTTCAAAACAAAATGAATGAACAGATCAATTAAAATATTGTCCATCGCTGCCTACTATTTTTTCCCATCTCTCAGGCAATTTTCGAATTCCATCTCGAAAAAATGACTCGTCTTTGAAGGCGATTCAATTTTGGAGCCAATTTTCGATTTCTGCGAAAGAAGTGAACCGGTGACTTGCTGCATCCTTCGAAACAACCAGTAATCAGAAGGAGCAATGTCCGGAGAATACGGCAAGTGCGGTAAAACATCCAATTTGAGCGTTTTCAAATATTTTTTTACGACTTTAGCGACATGAAGCCGAGCGTTGTCATGAAGAAGAATAATTTTATTATATCTTTGCTCGTATTCCGGCCGTTTTTCTCGCAATGTACGAATCAATTATAACCTATACTAATCGCTCGTAATGAAATCGCCAGGTTTCAACAGTTCATAGTAAACAAGACCCTTTTGGTCCTATCAGATACAGAGTATGATCTTTGAACTATGAATGTTGGTGTTGATGTTGAGGTCGATGGCAACGATTGACCGGGCTTAGCGTAGTATTATTTTTTTTTCTTGGGGTTGTCGTAGAATATCCACTTCTCATCTCCAGTCACAATCCGATGCAAAAAAACCTTTTCTCTTTGAATCAGCTGTTCGCAAGTAAAAAATCGCCTTTCAACGTCTCTCGGTTTCAGTTCATAAGGCACGCAATTCTTTGTTTTTGAATCATTCCCATGGCTCTCAATCGTACAGAAACGGTTTGTTGAGTTACTCCCAATGATTCTGCATACTCCTCTGCGTTTGACTCTGATCTTCTTCGAGTAATGCCTCTAATTCTTTGTCTTCGAATTTTTATGGCTGTCCAGAGCGAGGCTTGTCTTCAACGTTGAAATTTCCATCCTTGAAACATCGAAACCATTCCCTACATGATTTATCAGTTGGAGCAATCTCACCATAAACTTCGACAAGCATTCGATGGGCTTCAGCTGCACTTTTCTTCCAATTAAAGCAGAAAATCAAACCTCCCGCAAATGCTGCTTGGTTAACACAAAATTCGACATTTCAAACACAGTAAAAATCAAGATTTTTGTATGAAACAAAGCGATATAAACTGAATATTATTAGCAAATGTTTAACCTCTCTGAAACCTCCAAAATCAGCCATCACTATGAACCATTCACAACAGCTGAAGCTCTTTAGGGAAACGGACCGAACTAATTTGTACTCCTAATAATTTATTAATACAATACAAAACCTTGAGAATTGTCTTGGGATTCAGAACCTCCACTCCGGTGAACTGTGTCTTGGATGAAACTAAAGATCCACCGCTTCCGATTTGGCATAAATTTCTAGATAGATATTACATTGCAAAAATCTTGTCCTAGACAAAGATCACCCTCTTCCTCATATACCAAGCTAGATAACACCTACTGCTTCGCTTGTCAGCAACTCAGAAGTCTCTTTGATCCTGCAATGACAAAGATATATTTTGGCCCAAAATATTGAATCAAGTAAATTGCTCTTGGATCTTTCAGAGCCTTATGCATCAATCATGTTCTGTCTCTTGATCGATACGAACGGCATCACTTCTACATTACTACGACGATCTGGATTCAGCATTTAGAAAGAGATTCCAAGACCAGCTGACCAACTTACTGCTTTTTCCGACGGATCCAAAATCCCGGATATTAGTACAGGTTTTGCAGTCGTCGCAGAAAACAGTGACATAATAATAAAACACTTCGGCCTTTTTATCCACATACACGTTGGAAGCTCTGGCGATCTCGGAAGCAATTTGTGTTGCCTGGGATTGAGGACACGACCGAGTAACCATCTTCTCGGACTCGAAGTCGGTACTAGAGAAGCTAACGATTTTGCCGAAACCTGTTCAGAACTTCCATCTAACTCTATACATCAAAGATGCGATCAGACTCGCCTAGGAGTCAGGAATTAAAATTGAGTTGATCTGGATACTCAGACTTCCACTGTGGAATTGTGGGTAACGAGAGAGCAGATGTAGCAACCAAGGAAGCAACAACGTCCGATACAAAATGCGCTGTCAGAGCCTCCCTTGGAGGTGTGAAGAACCACTTGAAGAACAAATATACGAGAAATTTTCAGAGTAGGGCTTCGATTTAGTGGATAAAAAGGACAGTTTCTACTATAATAACCTTTTAGGAAAGAGAAAGACTTGATTTCAGGTTTGGATCTGAGTAGACGAGTACTGTCCCTGATTAGTAGATTAAGCGGCCACTCTTCTTTACGACGAGTCTATTTAGATTTAATATAGTCGATTCATCAGATTGTTCCCACTATAGAAATACGGAGATGCCAAATCACATATTCTGGGAGTGCCCAAGGTTCTTCTCCTCGCGAAGATCTAAACTTATTAAAAAAGTAGTTAAGACCATACTTTTTCGATATCGATTAAGATTCTGTTAACAGACTTTCGGCATACACCCTAGGATTTTATTAAGAATATAAATTTCTATATATAAGATCTAAAAATATTTTATTAGGTGTACAACTTTGCTTCCGCCGTTTTTTTTTCCGAAATTCGAAGCTTTATTGTAAAAAACTGATTATACATTTATGATTCAAAGTATTGTCCATCGCTGGCCACTACTTTCTCCCATCTTCCGGGTAGCATACGAATCCCACGTCGAAAAAACTGGTCATCTTTTGAGGCTATCCACGAATCGATCCAATTTTTTACTTCTTCATAAGACCGGAAGTGCTGGTTAGCCAGGCCGTGTGCCATTGGTCGAAACAAGTGATAGTCAGAGGGAGCAACGTCTGGAGAATACGGCGAGTGGGGTAGGACTTCCCATTTCAACGTTTCCAAGTATGTCTTGACCACTTTTGCAACATGGGGTCGAGCATTGTCATGCTGCAAAATCACTTTATCGTGTCTCTCGTATTGCGGCCGTTTGTCTTTCAATGCTCGGCTCAAACGCATCAATTGCGTTCGATCACCTGTGATTGTTTCAGTCGGTTTTAATAGTTCATAATACACTACGCCGAGCTGATCCCACCAAATACAGAGCATGACCTTGGACGTGAAAATCACCGTTCTTGAAGCATTGAAACCACTCACGACACGTTCTTTCACTAATAGCGGCCTCACCATAAGTATTTGAGAATATTCGATGAGTCTCAGCCGCAGATTTCTTCATATTGAAGCAAAAAATTAAAACCTCCCGCAAATGACGAGAATTTGGCTCACTGACATTTTCAATCGAGAATAACTTTATGATGCAGACACAAATCGAATAATGTTTCTATGGGGTTATGTTGACAGATGCCCAAGTTTATTGTATGACGTCTATGATCTATTTATTTCGACCACCTCTTACCGCTAAAGCCATCTATAGAAAAACAGCGGAAGCAAAGTTGTACACCTAATAGTACAATCATAATATTTGACTTCAGAAAAAAACCTGCAGGCCGAATTTTTGCACATATCTTTATTTTGCATAAGATTGAAGGAGAAGAAAGTTTACTATTGTATCGTGGTTGCTAAGAAAAATAATTAAACAAGCGAACTCCAGATTTCGATTTTTTGCAAATGTCTCTAAATATTACAAAGAAAATATAAAAGAATAAATTAAAGAGCGGAAAATTTTATACGAAAAAGGTTGTGTAAGTTTTTGTCGTACGAGCAATATTTTTATTACGTAAGAAATTATGCAAGATGTGTGTTGCGCAGTGAAGTGCGGATCGCGCTAACAAAACGCCAAGCGAAATTGAGTGTCTGCGCACTAAAAGTATTATCACTTTTGAACGTATTGCACAAGAATGAGTTAAGACGTGAAAAGGTTGAAATCTTCAACTTTTTATCGAAATTAGTTTCATTATTCTACGATAATTCTTAACAATTAAACAATATATTACAGGCAATTCTTGCCTTTTTTCATAAAATCAATTATAAGTCATAAACGTCATTACGTCCAAACTCTTGGAAAGGAAATTTGATCAAGGAGAATGAGGGAGAATGGAGAGGGTATGGAAGATTAAACTCAATCTCACAGGTATACGCGTAGAGGCGAACACCTGTGAGTCGCACCTTTTCGGTCTCGGAATATGAGTCAATATCCCGAAGAGATATGAGCCTTATGACACCTGTTTCAATGGACAATGCGAATGTCGATCCTATTTTTTGGATCAAGGAACTTAATTCTATTGACCCGAGACTGGACCTCGTGCAATCTGAAATGTTCAGAGAGAAAGGAATACGAGTGATTCAAATAAATGGAAGGTCTCAATCTTCATTTATAATATAAATGATTTACATTTATTTAAAAAAAATTAAGTTTATATAGAATTTTTATACATATATTTATATAAATATATATTTATATAAATATATATTTATATAAATATATATTTATATAAATATATATTTATATAAATATATAAGAAAGAAAACTTATCATTATTCATGTAATTATTGTACAATCAATTTATTTAAAATGGTTGAGTTAGAATTTAATTATGGAGGTGTGAAAGTGTGTGCGGGTGCGTGCATGTGTGTGTGTGTGTGTGTGTGTGTGTGTGTGTGTGTGTGTGTGTGTGTGTGTGTGTGTGTGTGTGTGTGTGTGTGTGTGTGTGTGTGTGTGTGTGTGTGTGCGCACGTTTTATTACGGGGAGATGTGTGGATAACCGAATGGAATGGCAAGCCAACTTACTGTTTAGCTGTTTGGTCCACGAAATCTCGGATAGATATTGGTGAAAGTGAACGAAGAGACCGCTGTCCAGAAGAGCGCTAGGAGGGCAGTCGCAGTGGCCAGTGACTGGGTGATCCCAATAATAATTGTTGTCCACAATTTTTGATGCACTTGCGTAAAGATACGCATACTGGCGTGAACTAACGTGGGTTTTCTCTGACTAACGTGAACCAAGGTAGCCTTCCGTAGCTAGATTTCCATATTGACGCTCTACACTTCCGCGGGACCTCTATTTATATCCCGAAAAAAGGATGTAGTACCCTTTGTTTAGAATGTAATAATTGCAATGTCACGCGAGATTTATGATTTTTATAATGTCTTATCGTTGTTAATCTAAAGTGCATCGTTAGGGGGCTTTCGATAAGAAAAGAAATGATTTACGTTTTTCTTTAAAGAGACAAGATTATTTCAGATGGATGATGAATTCTGTTATCCTCGGAAAATATGGCTAAGTAAACAGACAGTTACCGTGCACAACTAGTTTTGCGTGCAGGGCAACCATTGTCAGTCATGAGTCCGATCTTAGGTAATGCTACCGTGGGAAGTTATTCTATGCATTTTATGATTTTTTTAAGCGCGATTGTTTTCGTAAGAAATTGTTAGTCAGTTTGGAATGACAAAGCTTGGATTTTTTACTATTACGTAACTTCGATGCATTTATAGTGTCTTTTACAATCTTGTCATTTTTCGGGCCTGCATTAAGATTATTATTCTTTTCGAGTTGATTGGTGTTTTCACAGAGCTTGTTTAGTCCCTTTTTTCAGTTTTATCAGACCGTTATCAGAAGACTCCACTCGAGTCTCATAGAGACTCATAGTCACGTGGAGCCGATTTTTTCGAAAGAAAAGATCGTGATCTCTATCTCTCTAAGATGTCTATAGGACATAACAGTCGAATTGTTTAAAAAAGAATCACTTACAGGATATATTACAGTATATCATACAGTATATTACAGTATTTCATACTTTGATTTAATGAAGAAAAAAATATTAAAAAATTTTCTTCTTTAAAATCAAAATAACATCTTCGATAACTTTTAAAATTTGAAGATATGTAAAACTTGAAATCGTTATAACTTTGAGAAAACTTACATTACAATAATTTTTAAAAACGCAACTGAAAGCTTGGAATATCTATTTTTCGATCCCATAACGCAATATTTTGTTATATTTCAAATTTTCATATATTTATAAATATGTGAATTATTGCGAAAAATTTGCTTAAAAATTTGCTTGTGCTGATTTTGGTCATCATAATGCTTTAAAAACATGAACAAATGAATATACTTTGGTAGAAATTTCTTCCTTCAGTGCCATGAATACTGGCCAGTACCGCAATACTTCGCCACGCCATAACTTTAAAAAATCTTTAAAAAAATCTAACATGGTCCATAAAAGGCTAGTCTTGCGTCTGATATGGACCTAGTATGGAAATAGCTTAGCATTCAGTAAAATTTATTAAGTAGTCTAACGTAACCCACGAAAGACTCAGATTCGTGTAAAAATATGACCGTAGCGCTTGTTCGCAATATTTCGTAGCTATGACGGATTTTCTAACTTGAATAAAATAAAGTCGTAAACTTAATGATTAATATCTCAGGCTTAATGGTTAATATCTCGCGGAGCAAAGTAACGCTTTTTTCCTTCGTTTTATGCAAAATCACATCAAGCCTAATTTGATTGATTTTTAAGATGACATGGCGAAACTGAATTATTATTTTTTCTTGTCAAACCTTCATTTTTACATGAAAACTCAATAAAATTAGGCTTACTCGACGTTCTTTATAAAACGTATCACTCTGCCTCGTAAGCCTGAGCTATTAATCTTAAACTATTTAGATTAGAATATCAGCCTGATGCTAGTATGTATCACGCCGTTGAAAACAATCGTTTCTTGACGGGAAGAACAGCAACAAGGATGCAATAGACTGGAAAAGAAAAATAACACAAACACAAATAGCACAAACACGGCAACACTTACACTCCAAAATAACACATGCAGCACTTAGATCGCAACGAGACGAAACACATCCGCCACTTCTACTACGTCGAATGATCTCTTGAGATTGAAGAGAATCGTTTTGTTATTATCGTTTGCTAAGTTAATAAATAGCGTATTACTTTGTTTCTATGTAATTTCCTCAAATATTAATAATATTAAACTATCAACAGAGGCATGAAATTAAGAAATGATGATTACAGTAGGAAATATTTGAGTAACAGAGTTGGCAACGTTATCTCATAAAAATAACTCCCATTACTCGTTATTGATTTGCAAAAGTAACTCGTTATCATTATCGTTACTCAAAATATAACGAGTTGTTATTTTTCGTTTTTTTTCTTCTTGATATTAACAGAATTAAGAATAGAATGTATGCAGATTTTTTTTTATAAAAAGGATGTCAAAATTATATTTTTTAGTAGAGGAATAGAGCTTAAAAAATAAGTGCTTATAGTAAATATTATGCGTTATTTTCATAAACGAAATAGATACTGTCACATAATACATATTGCATTTTTTGTAATTTTTAGAGGAAAGCGCCCTATTATGAGATAGGCGCCTAATATAAGATAGCGTTTCTGCTAAACTAATAAACACTATCTATTGATTCCACTATGAATTTATTGCTCTTAGATTGAAAATTATTTAGTAGACAATTCATTATTAGAACATGCCTGTAATAATTGTAAAAGACAAGATTTTAGAATGTCTTCAAGTTTTATTGAGATGAGCAATTTAAATCTTGTTTATTATTTAATAAAAAAATAAATATTTAACAATAAATTCTTCATGTAATATTTAATAAAGTAAGGTACCAATAGAAAAATATGGGATATGATTGTTTAATTATAGAAATTAGATTTGATAATCGTAAAAAGAGGTAGGAATCGTAATATGAGATACTCAGGGTATTCCTAATATGAAATAATCCATGCTATATTATAATGAAAATGGGTGCTAAAGTATAAATGTTATTGTACAATAATAAAAAAGACAACCGGAATGAACATTGAGTGATTATATTTGATGCTTGATTTTAACTACCTGAAAACGAGTTCTGAGTATAAGCTATGCTCATTTTTCACGCACGCTGGCTGTTTGTTTGTATTTTAGAAATATTAAATAGTTTTTTAATTGTAATATCAATATACTCTGCATTTTAGTATCAATTGTTCGGGGCATCTCATATTAGGAGTACAATTTTTTGACTTTGCAATTTGCTTACTTTTTACATTTCTTTAATCTTCAAAAAAAAATGAAATTTGAATTAAATTTTATAATAATGTTATCTTATTAAATTCCTTTCAAAATGATCTAATATTTTTTTAAATTCTGCATATAAACTTCTAGCATTTACTCAAATGACTCGGTATCTCATAATAAGGTTCTCTATTTAAATAAATCTACTTTTCGTATTATGTACTTTTAATAAGATATCTTTAAATTATACGTTTAATACAATTTTCTTTTATTGTGATCGGGTCATTTGTGTATGGGTTAATTTCCATAATTTTTGTAAATATATATAAAAATTATGAATAGAATTTCTTATATATACATATTTTAACATCTTTAAAAAACATTTATGAAGTTATATTTAAAAAAAAGGAAAAGATAGAAAAAATTATTTACCCGAGTGCACTATTTCGAAAAACAAGATACGAATGACTCTAAGGATAAAATTATATTATAATAAAAAAATAGTATTGTTTGTATCTGCATTATATATATAAATGTAATTTGTAAGATAACATAGAAAAAATTTTATTTTAAGAAATTAATACTGTAAAAATTATATCTGAGTGGTAGTCTATACATGTGAACTATGAATACAATGAAAAAAAGGCGTGATCCTGTGATAGCCAATCAGACCATTAATGTTTTATTTCTGTTTTCCAGGACTAATTACGACTAAACTTTTACGTAGAAATAAAATAATGATAAAAGTAACTAGTGAAATTGTTACTATTACTCCAAAAATGTAATTGCGTTACCATGAACATTACTCAGAAGAAAATGTAACGTTGTTATCCATTCGTCCGAAAAAGTAACTTGTAATAGTAACTACATTACAAATAACGAATTGCCAATCTTGATGAGTAACCTTAGTAATGACGTGATCACAAGCGTGCGATTAACTCAGCGTAAATGTATTAGACTACCGTTCTAGGGATTGTATCGTAAGTTCAAATCTTGGCGGCGATGCGATGCGTTTTTCAATAATTAATTGTAGTTAACAAACAGAATATAGATATGCGGAACAATAAATAATAAATTGAACTAAAAAAATAAAAGTAATGATAACAAAAAATTCTTTTTTTCATTAAGATATAACTATAATTCTTTTATTACATAAAAACGGTTTTCATTTAAGAAAATTTTTTGTTACATATAAAAAATAAAAAATACATTTTTTTAATTTAAAAAAAGAGTTGCAAAACTATAAAAACTATTTTTTAATTTTAATAAAAAGGAATAACAAAAAATTTCTTTAAATCAAAGAAATCGAGTCGATGTCAATCCAATTATTATTTCTTAATTCTTAATGTATACACCTAGTCGCCTGGCGGCGTCAGGTCAATCTCGGTGACGACATGTCAGTCGCTCGCCGACGCGATTAGACAAAATGTGACGTTGCTGGTGAGGCGCTTGCAAATTTGCCATATTAGCTCCTGATATGGCATGACATCCATATAAGAGCCATATTAGCTCCTTTTATTTAAATTTTTATCTATATATTTTCTTTTAATAATTTTATAGAATGATTAGGAATTATGGAAAAAGAGAACACTTGGGGCCAAAGATAGAGAGAAATAAGTTAAAAAAATTTTTATTTTAAAAGTGCGTAATTTTATATTTAAGAAAATTAATGAAATGTAATTAAAGTATAATACTACTAAGTATAATACTTGTTAATGCATAAATTGAATAATATGCAATATAATATATGAAGGCGCACAAATAATAACTAAACTTCAAAAAGAATTGAAGTCAGTCACAAAATCATTGTCAATTAAATAACAAAATGAAATATATAATACAATTTAATACAAGTAAAATAAAATACATTCAGGATGTTCAAAAAAGATCGGGACACCAGATTTACTTGGGACGATGACGTTTTTGAAACGAATGCTTCTGACAAAAGTATAAATTGTATAAAAATTATAAGGAAAAAGATCTATTTATAGATCTTATTAGTTTGACCTTGGGTTGCGCCAAAATTAGATCAAGGTAAATCAAGATAAATAGATTTTTTTTAATGGAGCACTCTATTTTTTATCTATTTATATCAGAATCAGTTGATGTCAAAAACTTTTCAGAACACTGTAATAGAGTTATATCTTTTTTATTAAGTACTTTTTGAATTATAAGACTTGAAAGTTACAGTATCGCCGGCATTATGACTGATAGCTAAAAGCTCTTGAATATTAAACAAAAATGAATAACAGAAGGGCTTAGAGTCAAATTTTTCGTTTTTATTTAAATTCTTAAAAACACACGTATCTATTTGTCAGGTCATCCTCAGTGTATACATGTCGATAAATAAATGCAAATTTAATAAAAATCATAAAATGGTTAAATACAATTTCTGCAAATTATAGTTACACAAAATGATGGATCTATTTCTTTATATTTGTTTTCAATCGCAAATATACAATGCAGTCTCGTCATTTTCGTAATTACATTCTTCTATTATATCGTAATTTGTCTGTAATAAAATTAGTGAACATGTGGAATCATTCCGTAAAATTATGCAAGCACACATTCTCAATGTGAAGGTTTAGCCAGAATAATTCAGTAATTGAAACAATACGTTAAATTAATTTAACTTAACAGAGGCAAATTGCGATTAGAATTAAGAAAATTAAAAACAGTTCCGTTAGAAATTACTAATGTTATATTGTGATCTCTCTTAAATCTTGTTCAGGATCATGAGCTGGATAATATTTGTCAAGATCAAGACTATTGGAGATTATATTTCTTATTTTCATTTTTGCGCTAAAAATTAAAATAAGAGATATAATCTCAAATGGTATTGATCTTGACAAATGTTATTTCGAATATGATCCTAAACAATATTTAAGAGTTTAGTTCGCTCTATTTACGCACATGCGTTTTGTTAAATCTTACCAGACACTCTATATATGTATATAGTGTAAGTAATTTTAATAACACTAAAATATCTGGAAAAATATCCAGAGACATGATAGTATCTCGGCACTAAGAAAACGCGTAGTGTTTTAGAGCGAGACATGGAGCGGTGTTTTCCGAGATTTCGATCATTATATTTCAATAATGGCTGTGCCGATCAAATTTTATGTATGGTTAATCGATAGCTTGTACCGATTTGAATGCATTTATTATTTTTATATTTGCCCTACAAGCAGAGATATTGCATCAAGTTCCAAATTATGTTCAAATTTTAAGAAACATTATTACTATTAATGTCATCGTCGTCGTCTGTCTGGCCCTAATGAATTACTTCTTAAACTTTAATCGACAGATGGCAATCTCAATCTTTTTATTTTACTTTTCAATAATTCTTTAACGATCGACTGCTAAAACTGTCTGATAGTCACTTAGAGTTATAACCTTGACATATATATTAAGGTCAATTTTCTTTTATAACTTTGTAACGCGTGATGAGTGATTGTTATAATCTTCTGAAAGTTATTCGATGTGACTTTCATAAGGTATGTGAAAATCATCGGAGGTGAATTGCCCATTTTAATTTTAATAATCAATAAGCAGCTAACAGAATTCATCGATGATCATTCAGAGTCATGACCTTGACAAAGTCATCGGAATTGAATTCCTTATTTCATTTTTAATAATTTTTTAATGTGAGATGGGTGACTGCTAAGATGGGTGCCCTTCCGAAGGATGCAGGAAATGTAGCAGAAAAACAAAAGTATCGTAGGTCTATGGAAAAAAGAAATAAAATTAATTAAAAGTTACTAAATGTTTAAAATACTGATAAAAAGGCCACCCAACGTTTAAATTTCTATAATAAAGAATCTTCCCATCATTTCTTATTTTATGAATCATCTGACTGAAAAACTAATTGAAAAAGAACATTTTATACAAATATATTTGTATAAGAAATGTAGGGATGAGAAATAAAATAATAACGATAACTGACTACACTAATTTTGTGTTAAGCTTGGAAAAGTACTTACTTTGAGAAGTATTCTTAATCATTATGCGTTTACTTACTCAAAAGATTATTTGTAATGAGTAATCCCAAAAATAAAAATTCTATTTAATTTGAATGATACTTATAGAATACGCATTTTTTAAAAGTATAAGAAATCGCTCGTATTATGCAACAAAAAATGTAAAGAAACAGTAATTATTTCTTACTACATTCTAATGATTCAGTTTTACCTAAAATCAGTTTTACTAAAATTTATGGTCTTCCCAAAATACATAAAGACAACATCTCTTTTAGAATTATTATGTCGTCAAATCAATTTTATATCCTGTTGCATCATTTTTTTCACTGTTATAGCGTCAACATTGAAAAAAAATTCTAGGGCACATATGGAGGATTTTGAGATATTGGATGGAAAAGAAACTGTTGACTCCGTATTGATCTCACTGGATTTAATATTTATGTTCACAAATATTCCTCTAGATCTTGTAATTGACAGATATAGAACAAGACATGGCATCTAATTTCTGAAAAAAAAACTAATATTTCCTTTAATAATTTTATAGAAGTTATAAAATTTATTTTGTTGTTAACTTTTTTTATCTTTAACAATAAAATTTATCAACAAACTTTTAGCACACCGACGGGATCTCCTCTGTCTCCCATTTATTATAACTGAATTAATATTGTGAAATCTCGAAGAAAAAGCGTTAAATTCAATTTTAGTCCAACTATATATATATATATATATGTTTTTATTTAATTACCCTTTAATTATCCTTCAAGATACATTTCGTCGCGTCGTTTTATGCTATTTAGTCAGAGTGTGTATATATATATATATATGCTTTGCGTAATGCTCTAATTGATTATATTGCATATCTATAATTGTGTTAAAACATATTTAATCGTGCTAAATAACGCGATTTATAATGATAAGAAATATATAAGGAAAACTTCAGTTAAAATAACATTTTTAGATAGTGTAGGTGCGATGCGGCGAAACACATAGAACTGCCATGCCAGGCTGTGCTAGGCAACGAAGCGTTACTTCCCTCTCCCTGTGCGCCGCCGCCGCTCGAGTGGGCCGTTCTACGAATTCGCGCGGCGCGATTTAATCGCATTGGCTTAGACATTTTCTTTTCTAATTCAAAAACTATAGCGAGTATCTCAAAATAGTATAAGAATTTTTTATTCCCTTTGATCCATTCTCCATCCTCAATGTGGCTCAAATCCATCTTAAGAGACACCCTGTATATATATATATATATATATATATATATATATATATATATATATATA
>NW_012130090.1:3428208-3456326 GCF_000143395.1 Atta cephalotes
CACACACACACACACACACACACACACACACACACACACACACACACACACACACACACACACATCATAAAAAAATTTGTTATATTATCTTACATACCGAATGTTTCAAGTGATCACTTCATTCATCAAAGTTTGTCTTTATAATTGGATTTAGATGTTTGAATAGATTGAATCCCTTTGTTAAAGTTACATAAGGATAAACTCGACAAATTTTCCTCTCAAAATATAATCTATAAAACTAAGTAACAAATGTGAAGCCTCGTACATTGGATAGACAAAGAGATAGCTAAAAATTCGCTTAAAAGGACATAAAAGCAATTTTATGTTATATTAATTGTAATCTTTCAAGACATACAGTCATCACAGAACACATACTGAATTATACTTTTAATTGAGAAGCCCGATAAAAAATTTTTCATAAATGAATATGTATAAATATATACCATACGATGGATCTTTGTAATGCAGAAACCGCGAGTATATTGCTGCAAATTGCGGTAATGTATGATGTAACACTTTTTATCATACAATGTCGAGGAGCTTCTCTTCTTGCTTGCCGGGTGATTTCTCGCGTATTAGACAAAATGATAGAGCGGAGTGCGCATCATAGACATGTTGTGGATACTCCAAATCAATCTCGAAAACGTAACCCATCGGTGAATCTAACACGACATTCATAACATCAAAATCTACGTCGTCGATCCATCAAAAATCGGCATATGGTAATGGTCATAGTACATTAGGTACGTCGACGGTTTTGATGGATCGTACGATTGCATGTACTTGCTGTTGGCCTGCGCATACCTGTTTGAACATTGATTCAGACCGCCACGTATACCATGTTCGATGAATTCGATAGAATTAATAACCTCATCGGTAAGAAATTCGAATTCGATGCGAGTATGTTTCAATATTGCGTCCCATGTAAAAGTATAATAATATGCGAGATCGAGTCCATAATTGGTGAACTAAAATTCGCAAATATATCGGCCAAATAATACATCTGTTTTTAAATATAGATCACTGTATTTACCGAATGTTTGGATGGTGAACTGATGCTATACGTTTACGGTGTGCACGTAATTGCTCTCGGATACGTTCTCGGAGTCGCTCGTTAACGAACGATTCGCGTGATAGTAACTCTTTTTCAATTTTTCAACGCAGTCAACGTACTCTACTACACTCGTACAGAAATACACCTTTACGCGTGAGTAAATCAAAATCCTCTAGGTTGAGATTAAGAAATTCTGACCGCGTAATTTTTAATTTATCTTTATCGAGATACGACGCTAATTTTTCTAAACTGATACTAAGAAATTTAAATAAATCGATAAATCGTAATTTTATACAAGTTTTCTTTTGATCATTTTTGATGCTATCGACATGTTTCGTAAATGAAATGTATTTTTCTTTAATTATGAGAAATAGTTCTGTCTTTTACGCGATAATTATATCCTTGATAACAATGTGTGCCCGATAAATTACGAAAAACTATGAGAATGTAATATGAATCTTTATAATTTAAGTTACAATTTGAATGCGCAGGGCCTCTATCACTCTATCAAGTAACAATGATCGCATACCCAGTGTATCGTTTTTTGATATACGGCATAGCGCTTTTGCTAATCTTCTCGCGATAAATCTGCCATAAGTACATTAGTCGAAAATATAGACTCTATATTATATGCTAAACGGCGAACTATGCGATGCAAATTACCGTGACGAAATCGGTACATACACAACGAATTGTTGTATGAACAATGCGCGTAATATCTGATATTAAAACACGATACAAACACGTTGTGATGTTGATATCTATATGTTGACATATTCGAGTCTCTCTCCGTCTTTTCCAGGGTGCATTCCAGATCGATGTAGATCTCGAATGGGATGCACCCCTTCCTGCAGTGATTGCTGAAACTCAACCATTTATCGTCCTCGCTCGGCAACCTGATAATGTAAAGTATTTATATATTATTTTTAGAGAAAAACGTTTCCAAATATATATATATTAATTAACATATATTTACAATCATTCCAGGTTGAAATCACGTTACATATTACAGAAAGTATGTATATTCTGTTATACTGTAAGTATGTTATATTGTTTATAAGAAGACGTTTAACACTACAAATTGCACCATATCAGTACAAATTTATTTTTTAAAGAAAATAAAGAAAATGCTATGTGCTTGTCGAAAAAACTATTGTTTATTATCTGTTTCAATCAATAATAGCTTTAATTTTTTTCCAATTCCTTGAAAAATATAGATGACCATCGTTTTAATATTCATGTTGACATTTTTATATTACAATTATAAGACGATGGGGATGGTGGTGGAATTTTTTTATATCTAGATGGTAAGATTTATAATTAGTCTAGGTTGAGATCATGTTACTGTAATCATGCTCGTGAGCAACGGCACAATTTCGTCGCGTGCTCTTAGCTCTCCTCTTACGTAAAAGTACCTTTTTCACTCGACAGCGTAATATCTCAGACTAGGGGAGTTTTTGGTAAATCTCTTAGCTTTTCACTAAATAAATTGGGCGCCAGGCGAGAGAGCGTGCTACTCTTTCAAAAATCTTCCTATTTTCATTCGCAATTAATTCGCGACGGCAGGGATGAATCTTCAAAAATGGGAAAATTGTCGGAATAAGCTATAAGAATCTCACGAAATAATCAAGAAATAAAAAACAATTATATTTGGCGAATCATTTATATGTAATCTTCGGAGTCTCGCTTCCTCCGCTCGATACAATCTATTCTCTCAAAAGGATAACGACGACTTACTTCTAACGACAACTCTGCAATATGAGCTTTCACTTCTCTCCGCGGTCACTTCAGATGGTGATCAATAACCGATTATTCACAAGATTTCTCGACAGCACGCAAGAATCCGTACTCGAAGTAATATCCGTTACTCGAGAGGATAACACCGACGCGAAGCCAAACGCTAACTCGAAAGCGCAACACGATCACAATAATTGTTTCGACACGATATAAAATAAATGAAAGTCTAAAATTGATTCGATTGTGACAAGAGTGGCGAGCGAATCATTCAATTTGACAACGCATAATTCATTTAATCACGATGCTTGGGAAGATGGCACGTGTCTCTTATTGCACTTCACTCGACGGTCATTAAGTCGATTGCTTTCTGCGACGCGAGCTTTTCCACGCGCTATAAACCCGGATCAGCAGCTTTACAGCAGCGACGGCGATGCTCGTCTCACCCTCTGCGTCCTGATCTTTCCATTATCCTTCTCGGCAATCTTCCTTACGACATCGATTTTCGAAAATTCTCTTGACATCCTTTACAAATCATTGGCTCAGCCAAAGCACGAGTGAGGCTCGCAAGTTCTTCGGATTGACGCAAGCCGTTCAGCTCCTCCCCTCAGGAAGACTGTCACGCCGATTGACTCCTGCTTATCGCTGTCCACGTGCTGCACAGGTTCTCGCGGCTGCGAATTCTTGCTCTTAAGAGCGCCTAATATAATTTTTTTCCAAGGGCTGCTTTTCCGCCTGAGGCTCTGAAACTTCCTGGGCTGGCGAAGGATGTCTGGGCAACTCCTTTTCCAGTTCCACGTCAGGAACATATGTCCTCGACAGACGTCCGTACCGTCTCTAGGCTGGGAATTTTCATTTTCGATCGTACTCTGCAAGGGGTGCGCGTATTTAAGGTTTTAGAGCGACAGCGGATCACAAGCAAATATACAAAACAATATGATTAGCATGTCCGGGCTCCCATGTGAGCGGCCTTACAATAGCGTAGCGCCGTCTCTTCTTTTTTTCTTCCGATGTAATCTTCCTTCCCCCGCTGGCGGATGAGATGGCAATAGTGATAGAATAACATAGTAGCTGTCGAGCACAATCCGTAGCAACCCTAATTTTTATTGTGAGACCAATCACTAACGAAAGAAAAGTCCTAACGGAAAGAGAAAAGTTATTAATCAAAAGACAATTACGGGGGTAGCGCACATTCGCAGGTGCGCTCGCACGCGTGCTTGCTCTCCGAGCCGGGAGGACGCGCGATTCCACCACTGACGGTTCGCGACAGTGACGTATAAAAAATTGTTACGTCATAATATGTTGTAAAAAATGTATAAACTGTTTATAAGATTTGCTACTACAAAATGATATCAATATAAACTTACCTTTTTAAAAAAAATAAAAAAAGGCGCTAAGAATATATGTGCTTCTCGAATAAAACCTAAGTGTCTAACAATTAATAATAGTTTTAATTTTTCTTCAAGGATGTTCTTATTGAAGGTTTTCTTATTCCAATCCAAGTAATGGCAGCTTTAATTCTTTGTCAAAAATTATTACTCCTCGAAAAAATTAATGTATCAAATAAAAAATTAAAATCCAGATGCTACAGTTTTAGTTAATCAAATTAAATTCTATTAAGTTAAAAAGTAAAACTGAAGTGATACTTTGATATTTATTTTAATGATATGTGTCATTTGTATAAAAGATTTGATATCAACAATTGGCGCCAAGTTAAATCCCATATCAAATTAAATAAATAATATTAACTTTAATGATATGTATAATTCGTATAAAAGGTTTGATATCAAGTAAACTGACGCCAAGTTAAATTCCATAAAATTTTATTGGCGCTAAGTCAAATCCAATATCAAATTAAATAAAAAATGTAATCCAAGTAATATTATCTTTTTTTATACAATGAAATTTAAGTATAACAGATAATCCGAGTTGATCGTCACATATCTAGGGATATCAAATTGATCATACATACATTGCATACGATACATTGCAAATTCGTCATAATGTTTTTCTTGATTCATATGCTCATCTAAATACTTTCTGCTTCTTACTCCATCTTCTTCTTGTATTCATGGCCGTTATGTGAAATATAAGTTACGGAATTTTCTGTCGAATAAACGTCTCAACAAAATGGCGTAGCTAAACGTGCAAACCGGACCATTGAAGAGATGGCGCGATGTATGCCATTGTAATCAAGAAGGCCAAAGCTGTCAGTATGATATTTCTACGAAATAGATGTCTATCGAGGGCAATAGGAAATAAAACACCATTAGAACTATGGAGCGGAAAGAAACCGGATGTGAGGAAATTCAAGACGTTTGATTTTCATATAACTGCTTTGAAGAAAGGATCTGGATTATCAAAGTAGGACGCAAGAGAGAAAATTTTGTGTTTGTTGAATATAGTACAGAATCGAAGGCTTATCGTCTATGGCGTAGAGGTACAATACAATTAAAAATTATGACGTCCGTTTTATTGAGAAATTCTCGATTTGTAACTCAAAGATCACCACAAGAAGTGAAATTACCTCTTCAATCAATAGATATGGAAGTCGAGACAGCAAGCGAGAGACTAAGTGATGATGGAATACAGAGAACGGATGATAACGGTTTAACCGACAGCATTGATTATGAAACTTCAAGTGATAGAAAACGAGTAATCGAGCTACACGATAATATGTCGGAGGAATTGAGTCAAAATGAAAAAGAAGTACATCTTCCCCAATGATAAATCCATCGAGAGGGCCTAGTAGGCCGAAGATCATATGTACTGGTCAGCGAGGAAGATCGAAAAGGAAGTATCACATCGCATATGTCACAGAGGTGGAAATTGATCCTTTATCAATAAAAGAAGCTATATGTAGTGTTTACAAAAATGAATGGCTAGATGCGAACTGAGTATAATTCACTAAAAAAAAAAGTGCGGAATCTGGGAGCTCACAGAATTACTTCTAGGTAAGAAAGTAATAAATTGCAAATGGATCTTTCACACGAAAAGATGTTAAAACGGTGGAGAAGTATAAAGCAAGAGTGGTAGTTCGCAGATGTAAACAACGCCACAGAATAGACTTTGACGAAGACTATGTTCCTATCACAAGGATGGAAACTATACGTACTCTATTTGATCTGGATATCGAAGAGAAGATGTATATCCATCAAATAGACATTTGGGAGTACAAATTAGTTCGGTCCGTTTCCCTAAAGATGGCTCCAGCTGTTGTGAATGGTTCATAGTGACAACTGATTTTGGCAATTTCAGAGAGGTTAAACATCTGCTAATAATATTCAGTTTATATCGCTTTCAGTTTCATACAAAAACCTTGATTTTTACTGTGTTTGAAATGTCGAATTTTGTGTTAACCAAGCAGTATTTGCGGGAGGTATATAGGATTTTCTGTTTTAATTGGAAGAAAAGTGCGGCTAAAGTCCATCGAATGCTTGTCGAAGTTTATAGTGACACTGCTCCTGATAAATCATGTAGGGAATGGTTTCGACATTTTAAGGATGGAGATTTCAGCGTTGAAGAGACAAGCCTCGCTCTGGACAGCCAAAAAAATTCGAAGAATTAGAGGCATTACTCGAAGAAGATCAGAGTCAAACGCAAGAGGAACTTGCAGAATCATTGGGAGTAACTCAACAAGTCGTTTCTGTACGATTGAGAGCCATGGGAATGATTTAAAAACAAGGAAATTGGGTGCTTTACTGAAACTGAGAAATGTTGAAAGGCGATTTTTCACTTGCGAACAGTTGATTCAAAGACAACAGAAAAAAGTTTTTTGCATCGGATTGTGACTGGAGAAGTGGATATTCTACGACAACCCCAAGAAGAAAAAATACTACGCTAAGCCCGGTCAATCGTTGCCATCGATCTCAACATCAATATCACGGCCGAACATGGTTCGAAGATCATGCTCTGTATCTGGTAGGACCAAAAGGGTCTTGTTTACAATGAGCTGTTGAAACTTGGCAATTCCATTACGGGCGATCAGTATCGGCTATTTGATTCGTTTGAGCCGTGCATTGCGAGAAAAACGACCGGAATACGAGCAAAGACATGATAAAGTCTTCTTCATGACAACGCTCGGTCTCATGTCGCTAAAGTCGTAAAAAAATATTTGGAAATGCTCAAATGGAATGTTTTACCGCACCCGCCGTATTCTCCGGACATTACTCTTTCTGATTATTGGTTGTTCCGAAGGATACAGCAAGTCACCGATTCACTTCTTTCGCAGAAATCGAAAATTGGCTCCAAAATTGGATCGCCTCCAAAGACGAGACATTTTTTCGAGATGGAATTCGAAAATTGCCTGAGAGATGGGAAAAAGTAGAAGGCAGTAATGGACAATACTTTAATTGATCTGTTCATTCATTTTGTTTTGAAATGAATGCACAAAAACGGACCAAACTAATTTGAATTCCCAATACAAACTACATTCAAGGAAATTTTTCATCAGAAATCTACATGGAGCAACTGCCCATGTTTGAAGTATCCGAACAGAATAAAAAGGTATGTAAATTGCGCTTATATGGTTTAAATCCGGTAGGGATTGACATCAGAACATACATCTTGAGCAACATTGGGCTACTCTGAAATTGAACCATGTGCGTTCGTATGACAAATACACAATAACGTCGTAATTGTTATTGTATAGACGACTTGTTTATAAGGAGTGTACCGATTACACATTATCGATCGGACACGACAGTATTTCCCAATCGGACACGATTGCATATAGATTCGCACAGATCCGATTATGCGTCGACCCGATTGCGAATCGACCCAATTGTCCATCAATCCTATTGCGTATCGACTCGATTGTGCACAATCTAATTACACACGGATCCGATTGCGCATCGATCCGATTGCACACAGACTGTTCTCGCACTGTGTTCATGGATTAGAAATATTCCAAGCTGACACTGTCTATTGCAATTTTTAGGCGGTTAGGTATCCTATCCCAAGCGGATAGGATATTATTTTTTCTTTGTTCGAGGCGGCGTATCCGCTAATAAGTATTAGTCCATACACTATCTACATGACGTATTTTCTAATATCAACAGTACAATTATATCAACAGTATATAATTAGAAGTATTATATGCTCCTTTGCAGGGAAGAGGGGAGTGAGAGTGGATATACAAATACTTATTTATGTTTTTTCATCATCTATTAATATTTTCCCCATTTTTTTGATCACTATTGCGTCTGATTGAGTTTGTGTGCAATCAGGTCGTATACAATCGGGTCGATGCACAATCAGATTTGTGCGCAATCGAGTCCGTGCGCAATCGGGTCAGTGCGCAATCGGATCTGCGTCCTAATGCAACGCTGAGGGTCCAATCGAGTTCGTGTCCTATCGCATCTGTGTCCGATCAGGTCCGATTGAGAAATACTGTCGTGTCCGATCGTAATGTACGCAATTGAGCTTCACTCTGCTTATAGCATCACAAAATTTGAAGATATTCACATCGGTAAAAACCATATTGTGTGGAAAACTTAAAATGAAAAACTTAAAAGTGACCGAAATTTTAGGAATGCGTGTCGAATGAAAAGGAACAATATATACATATCTTTCATATATAAAAGAGTTATCGAAAAATTTAATATGACTTGTGCAAACCCAGTCTCTATTCTGATGGAAATCAGCATAGTTATCTCATGAGAATGAGGCAACATCAAAAGAAAAGAAAAATGAGATGAAGCAAGAACCGAGAACTTGTTAGGAATTTAATTTACTTAGCGAATACCATAAGAACTAATTTGACATTTACAACAAATACATTGATCCGTTTCAAATTCTGGAAGGATTCATTATAAAACAGCGAAACATGCCTTGAGATATTTAATCGCTACGCCCAATTTGGGAATCACTTACATCAAATCTGGCAGACCTCTTCATATTTATGTCGATTCCTATTAGGAAGGAAGCATCGATAATCGATGTTCTTATACCTAGTTCTCATATAAGCTCAAGGCCCCATTAGCTGGAAATCTAAACAACAAAAATCAATTGCCCTTTTGATCATGAAAGCCAAATATGTGGCACTTTCTGAAATGGTAAAAGAGGCGATATATATACGGATATATCTCTTGGATAACATTCGTTAAGGTCATTGAAGATTGTTTCTCTTATTTCCATTTTTACATAAAAATAAATTTTTAGTGCAAAAATAAAAATTGGAGTGTTAAATATAAAATATATATATATTATTTATCTGAAACTCATTTTGTTACTTTGAATTAATCATATTAGTACTACCATGTTTCTTTTGTACATGACGATAATATATCGAATAATAATAATTATATTAAGACTCTTGAATTTTAAATAATACAAAAAAATAAATATAGTAGGCTAATGAGAGTCAGCAGCGATAAACGGGGGGGGGGGGGCGAATTATTGAATGAACAATCAATACTCAGATATTGGATTGATGTTTTCTTTATTTTAAACATTTCGACTCTCTTTGGAGTTTTTCTCAGCAAGAATGATACAAGTATAATTAGCTCATATATCCATAATGCCTAGGTCACTCGCAAATTGACAAAGATGCATTGTTAAGCATCATGGAACATGAAGTATTGCACTGAAGCTTTGTTGAACATATTAAAACTTAAAAGTAGAATTGTTAAAATCAAAATATAAAGATCACACATTTTTAGAACACACGTCCGTGTATGATGATGTGTCACTCAGACATAATATATCGATTCGATCGATAAATAAAGAGATCTCTTTCTTTCTCTCTCGTTGTTGCTCATCAGCATAACTGACACACATTTATTTTATCCTTTCTAAATAATCATGTATCCCAGGAGGGGAAACAATCTCCAATGACATTGATCATAACAAATGTTATCCAGGACGTGATCCTGAACAATATTCATGAACAGTTTTCAGCCATCGATCGGACATTTTGCGTAATGCTACCGCGACGATACTGTAATTTTCAAGCCTTATAACTCGAAATGTACTTAATGAAAAATGACTTTATTATAATGCTTTAAAAACTCTCGACACTAGCTATTAAATTCTGGAATCAAAAATAAGATGTGTCAAAAAAAATCCATAGGACCTTGATCTGACTAAGGACATCAAGGTCAGCCAAGGTCATGATTTTCTTTCTCCCTAGTAACTAAGCAACTTTTGTCGGAAACATTTTTCCGTATCTATTATATTTTTCGAGATATTTTAGTGTAGCGTTTAAAATGACTCACCTTGTACATTAAACTAACAAGAAAAAAAAATTTTTTTTTAATCGACCTCTCAGCTTAAAATTTTTTATTTCATGCTAAAAGCACACTCTTTTTCAAAAAAGTTTTAAAATTTATAAGTGGCTAATGGACGACTTTTAAATCGAAGTAAGCATTGAAATTGTTTCGATTTTTCTTAAATACATGTTTTATTTAATAGAAAAATGGCTTAATCCGAATTTTAAATGTGATTCTGTATTTTTTGATTTTTTGATTTTTTGTATGATTTTTTTCGCTGAACTCGATCGCTGCAATAATTTATTTAGCTTTACGATATACGCCTTAAAAAATACAGCTGGATTAATGTGATAAAAATGACTAAATTTCCAGTTCAAGATTGATTTTAGCAAAATTCTGTTCAAATGAGTCGTTATTCCTTTAAATTGTAGATCTGTTCACCCAGAACAAGATTTGATCCAGTGGGAATTTTTCCACGACCTCCTAAAGGGCCTTTAAAAGTTGCATTTAACTGGATTATAAAACATTATGGATTATAAAACATTTTGAAAGAAAAAAGAAATTTTTTTACAAGTTTATCGCTTTTCTCAAATCAAAAGCCTCAATTTGACAATAAAGAACTCTTTATTAGATAATGAAATGAGATGAACAAAAAAATGAATTAATTAATTAAAATAAACTGTATCAAATAAGGATAAAAACAGGATGGAATTTTAATGAAATCATAATTGGTGATCCAAATAATTCATAATATATTATCGAAAATTTTAATAATAATACAAATAAATTTTCGAAGAACATATTTACATATTAAATCTTGCAAATTTTCATATTTAACTTTGCGTATTGTTTCTGTGCTGTTTTGAACACGATAAAAAAACGACAGTTATATCTCATTGAAATAAACATTGAAATTGTTCTTTATTATTAGTTATTGACTCATTAAAATTTTCAGAAACAAGAATGAAACAGAGCGAATGTTGAAATTCACAAGGTTTAATGTAAAAATTTGCAAGACTTAATACGTAAATGTGTTCTCTGGAAATTTATTTGTATTATTATCAAAATCTTTGATATTATGAATTATTTGGATCACTAATTATGATTCCATTGAAATTCTATTCATATTTTTTTTCTTATTTGATATATGTAGTTTATTTCAATTAATTAAATCTAATCATATTTTTTTTGTATTATATATTTGTATTATATATTATATATATTCATTTCTATTTTCTAATAAAGAGTTTTTTATTGTAAAATTGAAACATTTGATTTGAGAATGTCGAAACCACAAAGCGATATACAATGGAACTTCTCTAACTTCAAGTACTCTATAACTTATTCATTCCCTTTCATATATGTACATGATGCACGTCATAATATAAAAATGTTAAAATAGATTATGTTGCATTGGCAGCATCTGAGCAAACTCACTACATGTAATACATGCTATTTTTTTTTAATGCTTCGCCCCTAATATAAGAATGGGGAGAACCTCTTTAACTTTTCCCAGCCCCGCATAATAGAAATTATGGAAGTTTCACTGTACTTTAGAATTCAAAAAAATTCTTTTTATTCTTAAAAACGTATTATAATCTATTTAAATGCATTTTTGAAGTCCCGGGAAAATTCCAACTGGATCTTGTTCTGAATGAACAGATCTACAATTTGAGGGAAGTAATAAACCATTTGAACGTTTGGAACCTCGCTAAAATCGATGTTAAACTTGAAGTTTGATTATTTTTTTATATTAACTGGGCTATTTTTTAAGGCGCCCGATAAAAAATTTTTCATGAATATATATAAATATGTATAAACATACATAAATATTCATAAACCTACATAATTTTATAAAATATGTTCATACATCCTTTTTTTTTGTAAAATTACTTTTTAGTGTAGAAATAATAATAGTAATGTAAAAACGTTAGAAATCATGGAAAGAGTAATTTTCATACTATTTATTTTAAAAATCAAGTTTAAAAAAATGTAAAACATTATATACAAGATTATATGTAAAATCATGCATAATTGTATATAAGAAATTTGTTTAATTTTTTCAAATTTGTTTTTTTTAAACGAACAATGTTAAAATTATCCCTTTAATTATTTTTTATGTTTTCACATAACTATTCATTATTTCTATTACATTAAAAAGTATTTTACAAAAAAAAAGAGAAATGTATGATAATGTACATATTTCATATATGATTATTTATTTATGTAAATATTTATGTATGTTTATACATATTTATATTGTACACACACACACATACACACACACACACACACACACAGAGAGGATGTAACAAAGATCTGACAACAGTAAAATATCTCGAAAACAAGGCATTTCTAAGAAAAATATTCCAGATAGAAATTATAGGGTTTAAAAAAATCTTACTGCTCACACATCCGCTTGACGTTGCCTGACGTTGCCAAAGTCAGGTCAAATCGATTTTTTTTAGGGAATATCTTAGTTTTGATTCCTTAATTTATTAACTGATATCGAAAGCTTTTCAAAACTATAATAAAGTTTATTTTTCTTCGAGTTATGAGAGACGAAAAATGAATTTTTGGTACAAAAATAAGAGAAAGAACTTCCAATGATCTTAATCTTGACAAATGTTATTTCATGATCCTGAATAACATTCAAAAAGTTTTAACCGTTGCTTGGGTAATGCTAACATAGGTATTATATAACTCGAAAGTCCCAGCAAAACCTCTTGAATATTTTTCAAGATCATGGCCTGGATAATTAGCTATTAAATTCTGGAACCAGAAATAGTATGTTCTGTTAAAAAAAATCGATTGGACCTGATCTTGCCATCCATGATTAAACGGAAGCATGATCAGTAAGTAGATCTTTTAAACTCTACAATTATTATCTGAAACATTTTTCTTAAAAATGCTTTGCTTTCGAGATATTTAACCATTGTTAGACTTTTGATACATCCTGTATATACAATATATATATTTGTAGTTCTTCCTGGTAGTGTATTCTTATAGCATTTCATAATCCAACGTGTATTAAGTGTAACTACACCATTAATTTCGGAATCTATTATCATTCATTAGACACAAAATGAATTTTTTCGCAGAGCGTTTAAACGACCTATTTTATCATTTTTGAAAGATTTCCCAAGTTTTTCTGAGTAAATAAATTTTTTCCATGATTGTAAGAACTTTCAAAATGACAACAGCATTTTTGGATTTTAAAGATGCTCTATTGAAAGCCAATTTTGACCATTTTTACAATAGATTGTCTCGTTTTAAATTTTTAATATTCTTCAAATACCGAATTTAATGAAAAATCATCGTATTGAAATGAACTATAACTCAAATTAAAACTTGAAATTAAGTTTCCCCTTAATGACCATGGAAATCAAGTTTAAGTTACACAAAATCGAATAACAAAATGGCGGACGTTGAAGGTGAAGAATAGTTAAAAAAAATTTTTTTAACTGTTGCATTGCTCAAAGAAAATTTTATAAGAACGGAAAAAAATTAAAATGTAAATTTTAAATTTTAACTCTTTTCAATTTTGCGTCAGTGCGTGTAATTTCTCGCTCAACAATATAACTGTAATGTAATACATACATGTTATATTACAGTTATATTGTTGAGCGAGAAATTACAATTAACACGTAACTTTGTGTTTGCTAGGCGTATACGTACTGATGCATGTATCTTGCTCTCAACCTTATCAAGAATTAACGATGTGGATGTAGCAAAAATCTTTGTGTGTTTTTGTGTTGTGTGTATTGTTAGTAACGTGTATTGCCTCTTCTCGCATTTATCAATTCGCGTATTCGTCGGGGCATACTGTCAATTAAATATCTTATTTCTTCTTGTCTCAAATTATATCATTCCTCCTGCACAGCGGAGGAATACACATTACGAAAGACACACAAAACACATTTTTCCAAATGATATTGGAAACTTGTATGATAAACCAACATTTAAATTAATTTAAAAATCGAGATCGTTTCGATATCGATTCGAGCTAGAATTAGTCTAGCTAGACTTTGATAGAGTCAATAATATTTTTTTCTTGATTTCATGCTCATTTATGGTAAGAGACAGCTAATAGGGTATCAACATTTATAGTAAGAGATATTATTCCCTGAAATTCCTCAATACAAAAGTGACGTAATAAGATTATATTAAACTACAAAGTACAAATAAAAATAATGTTATTCAACAGGAGTAGAATAATAAAATAAGATATAAATAATAAATAAGATATAAAGAATTACTAGAAGAAAAGATGTAGACTTTATCGACAGTTGTAAAAAATGTTCCGATTCGTATAAAAAAATTCCACAATTTTCTAAAAAGTTATAAAATTATTTATAAATTTTGAAAAATTTTGAGAAAGCTTTTATGATTAAAGCGATATTGCAATTGTCGAAATGAAATCGAAAAAAATGTCGATTTGATCTTTGAATGAAAATATTCAAAATATAAGATTACGTATTACAAATTTATATCAAAAATATTAAAAATGTATCCTCTGTAAACTCTGATTGCAGTCTCTACATACGTTTTTTATTTCTCGAAAATTGAAATTTCGATGCAAGTTTCGAATCGACAACTTTTCCATCGCAACGATGTCGAAACGACATCTTTTCGAGAAATTATTTTTGATTGAGTTATCTCGTTAGATGATAGCACTATACATGCATACATCAGATGCGTTCTATTGTTTTAATCTGTTATAATCCGCTATTATGCGTATTACTACATTGTAGGGAATGTTGAGGCAATTTTTGTTGACAACGTGTCTAATAAGTGCTGAAAAAGTTATTTTTCTAATTTCTTGTTTCTCAAGTAATTAAATGATTTTGTTGCATTGTATATACTATATTTAGTTTATTAGCTATAAGAAAATAGCATTTTCTGTATACAACACGCAGATAGACAAAAATATTTTGTGCTATAGCACTGATTAATCTGTAAATGAGGTTTTTAATCTATTGTAATTTTCGAAAAATCACATACGTATGTATATAGATGTATATAAGTATTGTACATATGTGTGTGTGTGTGTAGTATATATACCGTTAAAAATGTCATAAAATGTTACTTTTTTTAATACTAATTTTTTTTAATACATTTTTAAGTTACATAAATTAAATTCAATTTTATGGCACTAAATTTAATTTAATGTATCTACAACTGAAAAATATATTTGTGTACATGTGAAATTTAATGTACTTCTCATAAAATTTTACGAAGTTTAGTACATTTTTTATTAAATTTTATGTAGATTTGCATGAAATTTAATATAAGTAAACGTTAATCTTGTGAGGACCGGCATATTTTCGACACTTTTTTATTTTAAGGGGATTGCCTTGTTTTACCAATGAAGTGATTAATTTTCCCCGGCTCGTTTCTCTTAATTGCAGATTGAAAAGTCCTTCTCTATAATTAAAGTATCAACAACACTGGCTACAATTTGATACGAAAAACGAAAGAAAATTAAAAATTGTTGTTACCGTCTTCTGCAGTCGACTCGTCAATAGCACAGTATGCGCTGCATATAAGAGTTTTACTCGTATAGCGTTTTTATAGCTGATAATATATTGCTGATTTACATAATGATTCAATTTATTTCTATATTTGCGCGCGGGCGATGAGAGAAATGACGCTTCCTACTAAGTGCCGTTTGACACTTTGACATTCGAGCCAAGTAAAAAATATGCTGCATATAACAATTTTAGACTTTTGTACGTTTGAAATAAGTAGCTGATGTTCTACAGAAAACCTTAAAGAACAATACTATACTGCTTATAGAACTGCTTATAGAATTGAACTAAGGGCTTTCGTATAAAAGAACGGAGTCTACGAAAATTTAATTTGTATGCTATGAATGAAATTACTCAACGCTTCAGTATTCGAACAGAGTCAAAAATAAAATATTTAAAATAAGTAGTCAGCAGCTTACAGAAAATCTCGAAGAACAATACTGTGCCTGTAGAAATGAGCTAGGAGCTTTAGTATGAAAGAATAGAGTCGCCAAAAATTTCGTTCGTATGCTACGAATAAAATTAAAGTCACCGAGCACTATTTTAGTTTCTCGATATTGCAACATTAGCGCTGTCATCACGCTATGTCTCGCTGGATCAGCAGAAACGATCAGAATTAACGCTTAAAATCGATTTACTCAGGCCCGTAACAAGCTTCTCACGTGCCGTAATCAAAATTTTTTTCTCTTGAGAGGAAAATTTTTTTTTCTTCTGTTTTATTATTAAATAAATTTTTTATTTAATAATAAAACAGATATGATATCAATTTATTTCAATTTTTATAAATAATGTCTTTATAAACAAGAAATATACAATATTATTCACATAAATTATATTTTTGGTTGATTTTTGACTCTGTTCGAATGCTGAAGCGTTGAGTAATTTCATTTATTGCATACAAATTAAATTTTCGTAGACTCCGTTCTTTTATATGAAAGCCCTTAGTTCAATTCTATAAGCAGTTCTATAAGCAGTATAATATTGTTCTTTAAGGTTTTCTGTAGAAGCTACTTATCAGCTACTTATTTCAAACGTACAAAAGTCTGAAATTGTTATATGCAGCATATTTTTTACTTGGCTCGAATGTCAAAGTGTCAAACGGCACTTAGTAGGAAGCGTCATTTCTCTCATCGCCCGCGCGCAAATATAGAAATAGATTGAATCATTATGTAAATCAGCAATATATTATCAGCTATAAAAACGCTATAATAATAATATATTTTCTATATACAAAAAGATATTAAAATATAATCGTTGCTTAGAAAAGGAGTCGATGTATCCTTGTTGTATCGGCGACGATGGTAAACTGATAGAACACATTCTTGAATTGCAGAACGAATTATCGAAACAGAAGTACGACAGAGTGAGACAGAGAAAAGGACAGAAGCTCCGATTGTAATCGATGGGGCTCCGCACGTCTAGCTGGGCTCTTCGAGCAAAACAGCGAGTCTTTCAGAGTTTGTCTTTCTCTCGGTTGCTTGTAGCGACCGAAAATGCTTTCTCGGCAATTTCGGCTGCTTAATGTGTATAAATAAGAAGAAAAAGGACATTATAGATAACGTCCTATTGGAACGTTATCCCTAATATTGGGAAAAAGTTCGTGGCGATTTTTTTAGTAAAATTAAAGTATTTTTCTTAGAGTATTGAAATCATTTAAACCAAATATGCTCCATTATTTTCTATAATATTTTGCCATTTTTGGAGCAGAGCCATAATTCCATCGCGATAGAACTTCTGTGGTTTCTGATCGAAAAATTGTTATTTTCACAAGCCTCTTTTGAAGCTAGCTTTACACCATTAAGAGAGACCTAAAAAAATGATAGTCTGAGGATGCTATGTCAGGACTATACGGTGGATGCATTAAAACTTCCTAACCAAGCTCTCGCAATTTTTGCCGAGTTATCAAAGATGTGTGTGGTCGAGCGTTGTCGTGATGGAAGATACCTCTCCTATTAATTAATTCTGGCCGCTTCCTCTCAATTGCTTGTTGTAATCTCTGCAGTTGTTCACAGTAGAGTTCGGAATTAATTGTTTGATTGAACGATAATAGCTCGTAGTGAACGAATTCCCTTCCAGTCCCACCACACACACCTTCTTCCTCGTCAATCCAGGTTTTGCGATTGCTTGCGCCTTCTCTCCTTTCTTCACGATCTTTTTCTAATTGTCATAAGTGATCCATTTTTCATCACCAGTTATCATTCTCTTCAGAAATGACTCAATTTCATTCCGTTTCAGTAGCGTATCACAAATGTTAATTCGGTCCATCACGTTCCTAACACCCAACTCATGAGGAACCCAAATATCGAGCTTCTTTTTGTATCCAGCTTTGTGTAAATGATTTAAAACTGTTTTGTGGTCGATGCCTAGTTCCCTGGCAATCTCCACAGTGCTCACATGCTTATCACGCTCGACTTTTACCATGATTTCATCGGACTTTTCAGTAATTGGTCGACCGAAGCGAGATTCATCTTTCACATCGAAATTTCCAGCACGAAAGCGAGCGAACAATTTCCTGCTGATTTTGATAGAGTATCTTCATCGTAAATAGCGCAAATTTTTTCACAAATCTGTGCAGCATTCTTGCTTTTATCGTAGTGATACGATAAATGTAATACAAAATGTAGCGAATTTTTTCCTTATTTATTTCCATTTTCAAAATAAAATAATTTTTGATCTACTTCACCGATTTCAATCTTTTTCGGCTCAAAACAAAAGTTAAAATGTCACTTTTTAAACGCACGTCTAGTGTTGCCGATGCGATTAGTAGTTGCCGACTGCTGGCATTTAATGCCATCTAGCGGGAAAAACGCCACGAACTTTTTTCCACCCAATAGTATAAGTTTTAATAAATTATTCTAATCGTATATGTATAATAGCAAAAATAATTTCAAAACCTGATAATTTACGAAATATTGACATTTCCACGATTTTCCATGAGCGTTATACCACGTTCATAGAAGTAATTTGCAAGACCTCGGCATGGTCTCGCGCGTAAGGTGCAAGATCAGAATGTTAGAGATCCATCGATTCTTTTTTCTTTTTTCATAATTTTTTTTTTAAATAAATGATTGTTAATAAACACATGTTACAGGCTAAATATATTTTTATTTAATTATTGAAATTGTGTGTAAAATTATATTTCTGAAAATATTAAACCGACAATTGTATAAAATACAACAACAAAAATAATTTTACATAGTATGCGTCGAATAGATAGAAAATCAATAGTTTTAAATATAAATGAAATCTGTTTACCTTTAGAAAAAATCTGAAAAGAAATCGTGTTTTTGTAATAATGTTACGTTTGGTCGATCAAATCTTAAATGTTTCTTTTATAACTATCATCCGAATGTATGAAAATTCTGATAATGAACCAAATCGCAAAAATGCGATTAATTGATTAATATAATTATAGGATGATGTCAATATAATTTTATAGTTTATAAATTAAAAAGCCTGTATATGTTGTGCAATACAAATAATTTTTTATTTATCTATTGAAATGATTCGGTATTCTTCCACTTGTTGGAGTACATGTTGTTAAATTTTTCGGTAATACTCGGAAATAATTGCACATTTTGGACCGACTTTTAAAGCATCACCTTCTTTTCCTCCGTCGCCTATTATTGCTCAACGGCTCACTCAACGGCTAAGCCGCGCACGGATATGTATCTCAGGAGTCGCATTACAAGAAATGCTGCGATACCTTCCAACAAATTATGAATCCTTTATTTTCCTTTCTACATATTGGGTTGTTCAAAAAGTCATTGCGTTTTTTTCATTTGATTTTCAGGTATGTTCATTTAATATACGTAATGAATATTAATCAATGATATATTGGCCATTTTGTTCGATGATCTTCTGCCATCTCCCGGGCAACTTCATAATATCACGTTCATAAAACTTCCCATCCTTCTCTGCGAGAAACTTGTCTTGTGCTGTTTGATGAGATCTTCAGAAGCAAACGTTTTACTATTCAAGGAGTTTTGCAAGGAGCGAAAGAGATGGAAGTCTGAGATGGAATGTGCAAGGTCTGGGCTATACGGTGGATGTGGTAACATAACCATGTTGCAACAATTTTTGCCGAGTGACCAAACTTGTGTGTGGTCTCACATTATCGTGGTGAAACACCACACTCTTACGATTGATTAGCTCGGGACGTTTCTGTGCGATGGTCACTTAATTTCTGCAGCTGTTCACAGTAGACATCGGAATTAATCGTTTTGTTCTTTGGAAATAGCTCATAGAAGACTCCCTTCCAATCCCACAACATTGATAGTATTACCTTCTTTTGGTGGATCTCCGCCTTTGCTTGCCTTTCCAGTGCTTCACCTCGCCTACTCCAACTTCTTTTTCGGCTGACATTGTTGTAAACAATCCATTTTTCGTCGCCCGTGATCATAGCTTCAAGAACGAATCGTTTTCTTCGCGTTTGATGAGTTGATCGCAGACGCTCATGCGATTCGTCAGATGAATTTCTTTCAACTCATACGATACCCAAACATCGAGCTCTTTACGAAGCCTAGCGATTTCAAATGGCCATGAACACTTCCAACGGACACTTTTAGAGCGGTAGCAAGCTCCCGAACCGTTGAATGGTTATTGCTTGCACCAATGCTTTCATTTCATCGTCGTTAATTTTGGAAGGTCTACCGGAGCGATGAGCGTCTTTGACTGAAAAATCACGGAATCGGGCGAATCAGTTCTGGTATTGGCGTTTTTTGACGACATTTCTACCGTAAACTCGACACAACTTTTCCCTTGCTTCAGTTGCTTTCTTCTCTTTTTTGAAGTAATAAAACAGAATATAGCGAATACGCTCTTCAAAATTCTTCATGTTCGAACCACAATTGCAAGCGCAAAACTCGACCGAATCGCGTCAACTTTTTTTTTAGTTTTTAGATTGAGTGTCAACAACAAAACGCGCGTAAACATTTGACATTAATGTCATGCTCGCATACAAATAAACGTGGGCAACGCCATCTATTGGAAAAAACGCAATGACTTTTTGAACAACCCAATAATTATAATTTTCTTTACTAAATCCAACTTTCTACTAAAATTTATATATAATAGCAACACAGCGAACCTGTGAGAATCCTTCTCTCTGTAGTTTGTTTCTAGCGATTGGAAATACTTTCTCGGCCGCTTGATATGTACCATAAGAGGGAAAGGGACATTCTAACATAATTTTTATTAAATTGTATTAATCCCTTGCCCTACGATTTAAATTCCAATGGCACGTGTCATAATCAACAGTCTGGAACGTGTTGTTTACGTTTTGGCCCGCTAAATACCATGATTCTCACCCACGATACTCATGTTTGACTCGATTTTCTAATCATAAGTCTCACATGATATTGCGACACGATAAGCGACAAGATTAGTCATACACCTTTCTCTTTAACGTATAATAGCAACAATGATTTCAAAACATGATAATTGATGAGATATACAATAATTTAATAAATGTGTACTAAAATTTAAATCTTCTGCGTTTCAATTTTCTTTCAAAATTGGTATGAACTTTCTGGACAACCCAATAGAAAACTAAGTCCTGACAATACGAACAATTCTGTATTCCAAAGAAGAAATGGATTTAGTTAGAGTAGACAAGGACGACTTAACTGCAGAAAGAACCGATGAGACATCAGAAAACATCTAGGAAAAATGACACCGTATTCCGTCACTCTCGTCAGGTAGAGGTGAGAGAAAAGACGGCGAGACACAACTAGCCAAGGAGGCAGCATCAGCTCCAAGTAGAGACAACGGCTGCAACAATAGGATCGCAATCATTGGAAGAGTGCAAATTATTGTCAGCGCAAGAGTGCTTACGCGAAATAAAGCGTTTACATTTGGTACACGTCGACTCATACTAAATTACACGAAATTAGACACAGTACAAGAAAATGTATTTACGCATAGGATCGCACAACAAAAGCACGTAGCAATTTAGCAAAATAATTATTTATATTCGTACCTATTCTTTAAACAAAGGCAGAAACGAATGATGAATAAACAATAACGATATAACAGCTATTTGAACATAAAATTATGACTATAGAAATTATTACGCAGTGATAAAATATTACAAGAATGTAATGAAAAACACACTATTAACGCAGTACAAATGCACAAATAAAATAAAACGCAGAAAGAAACGCGTCACTCACTCACAAAAATACATTCTGTTCGCCGACCAGCATTCGTGAAAATGTTAAAAGTAAAAAATTAGAAAATAAAACTAAGGTGTTGCAATAAGCACTAATGACTATAATAAAATGAAAAAATGTGCAGCGAGCTAATAAGTAAAGCACTTTTCACGAGAGAACGCATTAATTAAATAAGAAAGCGAAATCAGAGTAGAGCGGCAAGCAGAAATGTTGACAGCATGAAGCACAAGATTAAAATTATAAAAATTATACGTGTACTTCAGTGTGCTCGGAATTAGTTGCGCATTTCGATTTTTGAATTGCTGCTTACTTTTTTTTCATAACCGCTCAAACGTTCGAACCTAGATCGCGCGCAGACGTGAATCTCAAGAGCATTACAGTATAAGAAACATGAGACCATACCTTCTAGCAAATTATCATGAAAATATTTTCCTTCCTACATAATTGTTATTTTCGTAATAATGATGATTGAACATCATATTAATAAGTAAATGCATATTAATAAGTAAGTTTTACTGAATATAATGTACTTTTAAAATTACTTTATTATTTTTATGATATATTCGGTTTCTTTTAAAGAGCTACTGATCACGCTTTTATGCCACAGAATGTAATATAGAATTTTACTTTATCGCGTCATATATCTGGCTATCTGTATGTATTTTTTTTTCTTTTTTAGTGGATTAAACCTGGAAAATGTATTTAAATGATGCATCAATAATAAAACTTCAAAGATAATAGATAGTTTTTTGCAATATGTGGATCTAGATATGATGAACGCCTTTTCTTAATTAGTCTCTGAGAAGAAGATAACGTGACCATGATATCGATTATCTTTTCAGATGAAAAGTGAAAATTTTTTGTATATATGTATATGTACATGCATACATATACCGTTTTGCGTGACGCTATAGAAAACAACGTTATATGAATCAGCTGTAACCAGTATGACCCATGTTCACAGCATCGTTGCCAAACAACAATATTATTATTGTTAATTTAATGTAGTGTAGTGTAATGTTCTACACACACTCATATATAATATATATATAGAGTATTTTGTATCCACAAAATGGAAAAAATGTAATAGCAGAAAATTGTCTGCCTTTGGTAAAAGAAGGTTATGGATGCTTTCTAACAAGCGACTCAGTACACCACAATGATTACCTCATCCTTGTACATTGGCAAACAATAAGACTGTAATAATGCACCATGTCATACCGTGTCACACTATGTCTCTTGTTAGAAGGCATCCTATAAAGCCAAATTGGTTACTGTCATATGTGTTCTTATTGGAAGGCACCCTGTAAAGCCAGAATAGAAAAGTTTAGTATCTTTATGTCATTCGTGAAAATATCACTTTTATTTATCATTCAACTGATCTGGTTAAATGTTATAACAATAAATTGTGCTTTGCCTAATTATGATCCAATGTCAGAGGCGTTCATCGTGGGCTATTTTTAATTTACTGCCAGAGGCATTTCGATTATCAAATTTGATGAAATACGATTGCGAAACCAATTTGTAGAATTTTGCGTCTGCAATTGAAGAAATGTAAATGGATGCATTGTCATGATGGAATTAAAAGCTGATTGCTTGATATTACTAAACAAGAAACAAAGAAACTAATGAACACATCTGTCTGAAATTTTAATAATAATCCTGAGAAGGAAGAAACTTTTCTAAAATTATAGCTATTTGATATATGTAGAATCATTTTTGCATTAGACTGAGATTTTTTTCGAACTTAACTCGTATAAGTTGATGACATATCAATAATAACTATGTATTAGAATCTACAATAAAAATTACATGTTTCATTAAAAAAACATGGATGTGACCTCGATTTATAATATGTGTGCATCATAATGCACATAAAATATAATTCTAATATTCATTAATGTGTCTATATTATATCTATGTATGAATGTGTCTATATTATATCTGTATTTGTGAAAAGCTAAATATGAATAACTTCTATCTCTCTTTATTATTATCTCTCTTTATTATTACCTTCTAATAATTTTTAACTAACTTCTGATTTATGACTAATGGCGTATTATCGTAAAAGACTAAACATAATAAAAAGAGATGGAATATCTACATATGTTTGTGCAATATTTTTATATATTGACATATATAACATGTATGCATACTTATATATGTACAATATATATAACACATATACATGAATATAAGTATATATGATACATATAATATTCACTAATATGTCTCTATATTATAATATGAGTGTCTGTATGTATGTATGTACTTCTGTATATATAAATAATATACATATATAAGTATTATATATGCACACATACAGACAGACACACATTATAATATATAGAGACATATGAGTGCATATTAGAATTATATTTTATGTGCATTTTATATATATATGTGTGTATGTATGTATGTATATATATATATATATATATATATATATATATATATATATAAGCTTAAATTCGCTGTTTTTAGTCAGAAAAACAATAATATATTTATATAACTGGAAAGAAGTATTATACACTCTCATCAACAACACTCTCGTCAACAAAATTATCGCAACATATATACCAAAATTTTGTTTATATATACTAACTTCAAGTAAGTCAACTCCGTGAAAAATGTTCGTATTTAAATATTTTTTTTCATTTTTAAGGTAAAAAGATTGTACTTTAAGAAGCTTTCGATAAATTTTGAATTTATCTTTACTTCTGCTAATTATCTTTTCTAAAGTAAGAACGTGTTACATCTCTAAAGAATTGCATAGTTTTACGCACTCTATGGAATAAATTTAAAATTTATCTTCTTAATGTACAAACTTTGCTCTTAAGAATGAAAAAATAGCTTTTAAATATGAACTTCGTAAGGAATTGCTAATTCCCCATTGGGCGCCTCCCCAAGTGGCGGATAGGGGAATATCTGTCAGCGTTACGTTCCTACTATTACGTTCCTACTATTCAACTTTGTCAGCTCAAGCATCATTTTATTCTTGTTGGTCACCGAATGTTGAATAAAGATAAAAGATACTCGGAATTGACAGAATCAAGTGTTGAACCTCAGCATTGTTGAAGGATACCAGGGAAGTAATATACCTAGAGTGAACCAAAACTAGCAAGTATTGGACATAAAACATTAAAGAATATGAACCTACTCCAGGTGACAGCCCAGACCTGAAAAACCACCTTCGAAGGAGGCAAGCCTTACGGATTCTAGGGAGGGGAAGACAACCATTGTTTGATAAAGAAGTAACTGAAAATAGTACAATTTTGAAAACATCAGATGGAGTAGAATTAAAAAAAAGTAATACCTCGGCTTCAGGTTGCGCTTATATACAGTGGATTCAGTAATCACTTTTATATGAAAGAATAGTCTTGCGATAGGTGACTTTGTAGATCCTAAAAATGGCAAACGCCCTGACTACGGACCTGGAAGTAGTTAGAGGTGACTGAGAAAAAAAGACTTCATGATAACCCTGAAACCTCAACTAAGATTCTAAAACAGAGTAAATTAAATTCCTATTGATTAAGTGCTCCCGTTCAAATCTTTAACAGATTCGAGGCTCTCGATAATGAAGATCAACACAAATATCTGCGGACACTCATCATAGAGTACCACTACTAATCTATGTAGATCGGGTTAACAACATGCAACTTCTTATAAAACTTTTTAATGAATCCGTTGGAGTTGGCGAATACGAAATTAGTCTTATCTACACAGCATGTAATATTGTAATAATATTACAAATTTGCTGTAATATTGCATGATAATATGTCAGTAATATTATATAAATATTACTGCAATATTAAATGTACGCAGCAAATTCATCGCAGAAATATTTCTGCAATATTTTTGTAATGATGATATTACAACAATATCAAGCAATATTTCCAAATATTGTGCTAATATTTTGCAATATTGTGATAATATTTCTATTTATTGTAATAATTTTGCAGTAATATTGCATAATATACCAATAATATCGTATAAATATCACTACAACAATAATTGTCCGTAAAAAATTCATCGCAGGAATATTTTTGCGATATTTCTGCAATATTACTGTAACATTATAATATACTACATCGCAGGAACATTTTTGTGATATTTCTGCAATATTGTTGTAACTTTATGATATACTACAATAATTAAACTATTTTTATTAATTGTTAAAGTATTATTGCTTAATTCTACTTTGATCAAAAAGTTCCCGGAATTCATTTAGAAAATTCAAAATACAAGTTTTATTCATCAAAAGTGATATTGTCCCCTTCAAAGTACTCCCCATCGATTGCAACGCACTTATACCAGCGCTTGATCCAGCTCTCGAAATATTTCTGGAACTCTATTGTCGGTATAGCCATCAGAGTCGTCTTCGATTTTTCTCTTACCTCCTTTTGGTTGTTAAAACGCGTTCCCCGTAATGGTTTTTTCATGTCACTTATAAACGGCTGTTAGAATATCACTGCCGAAACAGTTTCCCAACATTTCCAAAGTTTTCACACCATTGAATCCATTTTTAACGCAAAATTTAATACAAACTCGTTGTTGCAAATCCAACTCCATTTTTAAAACTGTAAAAAATCGAAAATACGTACAGAGGTAGATGTATTCAAGACGGCGTAACTTTTACAAATGTCAAGGTGATAAAATTTGGTGGGAATGTCAATGATAGATGTGGCAACTTAATAAAAAAAACAGAACTCAGCTGAGCATCACCTAATGGTAATTCCGGGAACTTTTTGATCAAAGTGGTATTACGATCTAAAGTACGTATGATAAAAAAAAAATTCGGAGATCTAAAAAGCACTCCCGAAAAAGATTAGGAATCTTTGGGAGATATACCAACTCGATTTGCGTATTCCTTATAGAACTGCTGGACGTTTTCTTCTTACGAATAGCGTGTTTCTCTCGTGATTGGGCCACGTACTTACTCCTTCAGCACAAAATATTGCAGTAATATTTCAACAATATTTCAATAATCCATAATATCATAAAAATTACAGCGATATTGTTGAAATTATAATATTTTAATTTATAATATTTTATATATATAATTATAATATTTTATCAGTCATTTTGATGTAGTGAACGATGTAATGAACGATGATTTACCTGATTGCATATTTTTCTATATATAATCTACTGAATTATAACACTGCAACAATAAATTGCAATATTTTCTGCAAAATATTTTTTAATACTGTTGCAATATATTCAATAAAATATAAAAATTTCAGTATTACAACAATTTTTGTAATATTACGTACTATTAAAATGTTGCAATATTCCATAGAGATTTCATATTTAATATTTCATAGGAATAGTCATATTATATTTAAATCTTTATATCCCAAATACTATTGTTTAAAATAAAAATTCATAATAAACGTTTTATTTAGTTTTACTAAACCTTTGTTACTATTATATTTTATTCTGAACAGCGAATATTGGAACACTGACTTATGTACAGGATGTTCCAAAAGTAATAATTTTACAATTTTCGCAATAATTAACAAGATATTAATTGCTTAATTGCTGAAAATTGGTCTTCAATAATTTTTTACTCATATGCTATCAACTTTATAAAAAAATTGCAAGAGACAAAAATTATTTATTTTATTCTCATAGAGCTCTAAGAATTTTTTTAGAATTTGTTCAGAATGTTTTAATACCGTATTTTCTCATGTTGATAAAAATAAGAAAATGCAATAGAAAAAAATTGATAAAAAACAAAAAATTCTTGGAGTACAAAGAAAAATAAAAAATTTTTTTTTCTGTAAAGTTGATTGTACTTAAGTATAAAATAAATTAATTTTAATTAAAATTAAACGGAGGACTTTTCTTCTTAATTTAGTATATTCTGCCCCTGTGTGAAAGATTTATCGTTACTTTTGAAACACCTTGTATATATTAGGTGTACAACTTTTCTTCCGCCGTTTTTTTACCGAAATTCGAGGCTTCATTATAAAAAACTGGTTATATATTTATGATTCAAAGTATTGTCCATCGCTGGCCACTACTTTCTCCCATCTTTCGGGTAGCGTACGAATCCCGCGTCGAAAAAACTGGTCATCTTTTGAGGCTATCCACGAATCGATCCAATTTTTTACTTCTTCATAAGACCGGAAGTGCTGGTCAGCCAGGCCGTGTGCCATTGATCGAAACAAGTGATAGTCAGAGGGAGCAACGTCTGGAGAATACGGCGGGTGGGGTAGGACTTCCCATTTCAACATTTCCAAGTATATCTTGACCACTTTCGCAACATGGGGTCGAGCAGCATTGTCATGCTGCAAAATCATTTTATCGTGTCTCTCGTTATTGCGGCCGTTTGTCTTTCAATGCTCGGCTCAAACGCATCAATTGCGTTCGATACCGATCGCCTGTGATTGTTTCAGTCGGTTTTAAC
>NW_012130090.1:3456346-3458146 GCF_000143395.1 Atta cephalotes
TTATGTTGACAGAGTTGACAGAGCCCAAGTTTATTGTATGACGTCTATGATCTATTTATTTCGACCATCACTTACCGCTAAAGCCATCTATAGGAAAACGGCGGAAGCAAAGTTGTACACCTAATATATATACATACATATATATATATATATATATATATACCAGGTGTATAAGCTTAAATCCGCTGTTTGCTTATAGGTGGCATTAGTGAGCGTACAAAGTTACCGCGGGCACACAACACACTTTTTTTTATGTGTTTGACATCTGTCAACATTAACCAGTGCACATCAGTAATTTCATATAACAACATACATTTTTTTCTTTCGTAATCATGTCTAGTTCTTTGCTAAAAAAAAAGCATATGCGAGAAGCTTTGCTTTTCTGTTTCAATTTGAAGAAATCGGCTGCCGAATCGCATCGAATGCTTGTGGAGGCCTATGGCGACAATACTTTATCGGAAACAACGTGCAGAGATTGGTTTCGCCGGTTCAATGACGACAATTTTGATCTAAGGGACAAGAAGCGTGAAAATTGGCTCAGGAAGGTTGAAGACTGTCAATTGCAGGCTCTTTTGGACAAGGACGATACTCAATCTCAAAAAATGCTTGCCGAGCAATTGGATGTTTCTCAAGCAGTCATTTCCATACGGCTACATGCCATGGGAAAGGTTCAAAAGATCGGAATTGGGTGCCGCATGAATTGAATGATAGGAATGGAGCGATACCAAAACATATGCCAAATTCTACTTGCCAGACAAAAAAGTCGTTCCTGCATCGGATTGTGACAAACGATGCAAAGTGGATCTATTTTTGGCACTTCGATTCTTACGAAGACGTCCGAAAATGGCTTGATGAATGATTTGTCTCGATGAGGAATTTTTTTGGCGTGGTACACAAATTGCCCGAAAGATGGGAAAAATGTATAGTTAGCGAGGGCAAGTATTTTGAATAAATTTGTTTTTGCTTCCTAGGAAAAAAAAATGTGTTTTTCTGACTAAAAAACAGCTATTTAAGCTTATACACCTAGTATATTTTTTCCATTATTACAAATATGATTGTAATATAAACTTAAGTTGTATGTGCATTAAGAGAAATTGTAATATGAACTTAATGTAAAGATAAATAATGACATTTGGAAAAATCTTGTGTCAAATATTTTATAACATAAGATATAAGTTTTAAGAAAATGTTTAAATATTATTCAGTTCTTCTAAAATAATTTTTAGAATAGTTGTGCGAACTTCGACTTAATCAACAATCTCTTGTTCTAGATAGAAAACAAGTTTAGAATTGGATAAGATCCAATTCTTATTACAACTTACAACTTTATCTGAATTAGCAACTTGTTTAAAACAGAAAATCCACTTCAGACTTAGTTTATAAAAAAGGTTTTGCAAAATAATAGGAGATTCTATTTTTAAATATAATTATATATATCTACAATACTTATTTGAACTAAAATGAAAAGGGACTTATTTAAACAAAAATGAATAAGAATTTGAATCCAAAGTACGTAATTAGAGAATAGAATTTTTTATAGAAAATTATACTGCGAAAGAAATGATGAATTTTTCTAGTTGATCCGTAAAATTAGTAATCAAAAAATATTCATTCAGTATTAAAACACGAAATAAGTATTACAATAGAAGTGATGCAGAGTTGTATTGGAAGACCTCAGATTTATATGCTGAATACTTGAGAGTAACACACACACACACACACACACACACACACACACACACACACACACACACACACACACACACACACACACACACACACACACGCGCGCGCGACGAC
>NW_012130090.1:3458345-3465568 GCF_000143395.1 Atta cephalotes
CACACACACACACACACACACACACACACACACACACACACACACACACACACACACACACACATACACACACACACCACGCGCGCGCGCAGGTACACATGCACGCACACTAGACTTATAAGATAGAGCATTCATATGAGAGAAATTGAAAACAATATTGGAGGACAGCTCTATTCCAAATTAGACACCTTCTAATCAGAGTCGCAAGACAATTTGAGCCGACTTTTGTATGCAGAGTAATAGTTTTAACAAAATCAATAACAAAGTGAATTATGTTAATATTTTTGTTTAATGCTGCGTTAATTTCTTTCTATTATCGATTTTGTTAAAACTATTATCCTACGTTAGCGATGCATTTCGATACGAGAATCTGGGAATATCATCTCAAAACTTCTCGTATCAGAAATGTGTTAAAAGTAACATTTTCGAGATTATCACATATCATTTGTTTTTCTCGTCTCGTCTCGTCTTGACATATGTAGACAGTTATAATTATATAAAAATAATTATATAAATGACAGTTATAATTATATATATAATAATATGCTGCCTGGTTATATAAACATTTAAAATAAATGAAACAAATTAGTCGATATTCTTAAATGTTTCGAGATAAAATTCAGGAATCTTGAGAAGCAAGAATATCGGGATAAGAAAATTATATTAATTATTTGTTTTTGTCGAGCCTGAATCTCGGTATCGGTATTTTCTCGTCTCGTCTCGTTCGAATGCATCACTACCATACAAAAATCGATTCAAATGCCTTCAAACATAGTTACTTCTTTCCTTCACTGTGAATGGTGAAGGATCAATCAGCTTTGAGCTACAACGGCTAGCTTTGTTGCTCTACCGCGGCAAATGAATTCATTACTAGAAAAGAAGAGAATTACTCCGCGATTATTTCTCTCTCTTTCTATCAAGCCTTCAACTTCTTTTGTACGAATGCTCCTATCTTATAAGTCTATGATACACATACGCAAATACTGTTAGGATTTGAATATAAAGCGAATAGATTAAAGTTTTATTCGTACATACAACATATACAGCAAGAGATCAAGAATTGATTAATGGCGATAGAAAAAAGAACAGAAAACCAGTAGTAATCAAGATAAGAAATTCGACCTCAAGTAGCAAATGATTAATCGAGCATGGTTGGACCTAAAGGAGTATCTCAACATTCGTCCTCAAACGTAATGTCGCTCTGATTTTCTGTTATTTTGAAATTCAATCAGACGTCTGTGATGTTTGTCTCCGGGTACCTCTTTTATAAGGAAATCTGCGGGCATGTACTCAATCTCTAGCAGGTCTAGCATCCTCCAATGCGTCTCTTATGAAGTGCTTCGCGTCTACATGCTTAATATGCGTGGAAAGTATGGCTCTGTGCTAAAAGTTGCGCTCCTCGATTGTTGTTTATTAAGCAGATTCGTGCGACTTTCGAAGTAATCTGTAAATCCATGTAAGTATAGTAAGACCTTCTTTGTGGCCTCGGTCAGCGCCATGTATTTTGCCTCGATGGAAGAAAGAGCGATTATACATTACTTTCTGAATTCCCAGCTTATGGCTCTATCATTCATAGTGAAGATGATTTATAGACGAATCCAATGTATTGTAGGATCGACGATCCACTGGACATCCTGCCCAATCGGCGTCCACGAATTCCTTCAAGCCTGTCTTGCCTTTGATATGCCTGATTCCAAAGTTTATGATCTCTTTCAAGTATCTCTTTCAAATATCCTTCCAATGATCCTCATGAAAGATATTGAACTGATTAAGATAACTAACAATATGCAATATATCTGGCTTCGTCGCAATTGCCAAATAGTTTAGAATAGTCTATGAATTCTTGATACATCTCGTTTTTTGAGCCAGATTTGATGTTTCTTATCTAGTTTCCTCTTTATCTAGCTTCATGCCTGCTTCGACGGAAGGCAAACGAGGTTGTCTTTTGGCAACCGGGAAATCTTTCATCCCGAAACGTAAGATTTCTCAGATGTAGCTTTATTGAGATGTAATTTGATTGAGATGTAACTTGATTGAGATGTAACTTGATTGAGAAATTGCAATATAGTCTATCCCCCTGGTGATTTCAATTCCAGGCAGTAATATGCAGTTTCTAGATCAGTTGCAGTTCTAGATTCATGTCTAATTCCTGTAACAAACCTTTTCGTATAAAGTTTAGATCGTTTTCATTGCGATAAAATATCAAAATGTCATCTACATAGACTAGGAGTAATAGGAGTTTCCCTTTTCATCTGGGTTGATAAATATATGGATTAGCGTTTGGCGTCAAACCAACGAATTTCTGATTTAGTTTTTTATATCGTTAACGACCGGCTTGTTTTAAGTCACATAAAGCCTTTCGTAGATGACAAATCTTGTCGTTATTATGAAACTCTTTCAGCATTCTCTCCGCTTGGATTTCTAAAGCGCTTTTACTGTCTTTTCGAGATGCGATTCTTTTCAGGCTTCTCGTGAGTCGTTCGGATAACTCGTGTATTTGTTATCATGTATCATTTCCTCTTATAATACCGTGTAGATAGGTACCGTTGTGATGTCCATCTGTTGTATCTTTAAATAGAACTCAATTGCTAAGATAGCATGCGTAGAGACCCCAAGCGTGCGATGGGTGCAAAAGTGTCGTTTATATCATATATAATCAATCCTTGGACATTGAGTGAATCTTTTTGTGGCGATTCGAGCTTTTCTTCTTTTTATGTCCGTTTACATCGTACTTGTTCCAGACCATGCGGCACCCGATGCTATGATGGTTGTTGGTCAATCGACGATTTTCCGTGTGCTCTTTTTCAATTTTACAGACATTAGACTTTGTCAACGATCGCGCTCTCCCATTTTTCCTTGTCTAATCTGTCAAACGCATGCTGGTAAGGGATTTCCAATGAGGGACTGGTTAAATTCGCCTCTTGTTCATATGCATAGTTCGATGTCTCACCATCCGATATGCTCAACTTCTTTGCTGATGATTTCAGAGTAGCTGCCCCCTTTTTTGTAGAAGTGCGTATATTTTGCATTAGCGATCTGATTTTCCCATAAATAGTTTCCTGGATCTTCCGAAGCCTCTTTTGAGAGTATCGACGATAAAATTAAGTTCCTCTTCCTCCGGTGGAGTATCGTATTTCTCTGCCCCGTCTTCCAATCCCTTCTCGCTTCCAGAAGATCTATGTGAAAATCACAGGTTGGTATTTCCTTCGAATCTTTGACCAATTCTTTGCTAGGATTCTGTTATTCGTCAATTTTGGTCATGTCTAAGAACTTCATATCACGTAAGATGACTTCACTTTCTGCTTAATCGGGACCATAGCCTTTGGATGAATTGTCATATCCGAAAAAAGTGCATCTTATTCCTCGAGAATCGAGTTTACCTTTGTTAGGTGCTTTATCAAGTACAATGCGATTTCTTCGAAGGTTTGTATATGCTCCACGCTCGGACGTTCCTTGTGCTATAATTCAAAGGACGTTTTCCCCTTTAATGTTTTTGTGACGCATTGATTTCTAATATAATTCGATAGGAAGTTTCGACTGCGTCGAATTAAACTGTACTATTTCCATGAGTGTGCGGTTCTTTCTCTCCGCTACTCCGTTTGATTAAGGTGTATAAGGGATGATTAATCTTCGTGTGATACCTTCCTTTTTCAGAAATTTGTTGAATTCATCATTACAGAATTCTCGACCGTTATCTAATTGTAAATACTTGATTTTTTGTCCAGTCTGTTTCTCGATAAGATTCTTAAAAGATTCTAAAAACTTTTTAAAGGCTTGCAAAACTTCGCTCTTCTTTTGTATAAAGCGCACTATCGTCCATCGTGAATAGTCGTCTGTGAATGTTAGGTTGTATCTTGCTTTTCCTTTGAATTCATTCCGCATCGGTTTCATTTCGCACACGTTTGCATGGATAATTTTCAATTGGCTATTTCTCTGTGAGGGGTTTTCGAATGTAGTGCTGTTAATTTAATTTCCGAACAGATTTCGCACGTAATAAGATTCTCGTCCTTTTTCAGATGGAATTCGTATACAGCCTCTTTCTTGTTCATTTCTAAGAGATCGCCGTAGTTTAGGTAACCGAGTCCCTCGTCCCACATTATCTGAGACTTAGATGTTTTTTCTGCATGGGTTGATTTCTTGTTTGATTCTCGAAGTAAGTAGAGATTTTCCTTTCGCAACGAGGATCGTATTCCGTCGGTATTCTTTCTTTCTTTTCCTTTGTGAATATAATGTTGTTCCCGTGTCGATGATTTTAGCAACGGAGATCAGATTAGGTTGGGGACGTTTAATGCATTTTCCAAATCTACGGTTCTCGTTGTATTTCCGTTTGTGTGCTATGACCTTCATTGTTCCCTTTATTTGAATTGAGGTGTAGTTGCTCAGATTAAGATTCATGCTTTCAGGGTTCGGATTACTTTAAAAAATCTTTTCATTTTTTTGTTTTTGTTATGATACAAATATGAAGGGCACCCACTGTCGAGACATCACGCATTGCCTCTTGACTTATTCCATACCGAATATGAAACGGCCTTAGTGATAGAAGTGAAGAAAGAGACATCCTCATCAACTGTTTTTTCCTTGTATTTCCTTGTATTGGTCTTCGTGTTTTTTTTTTCGTGTCTGTCGCGACAATCTATGGCCTTGTGATCAATTTGGTGACATCTGTGACATTTATATTTAAATATTTTATCTGGGGTTTTTTGCCTCATCGATCGCTTTATCGACGGTCCTTCTTTTGATTGGCTTTCTTTTTCGAGCAAACATGGCGTGGTCGTCATCTTGGTTTCGTTGTCTCCTGGCTACGCTTTCGTCAAGAATTTTAACTTTCAGATATTCAGGGAATGTGTCTCTTGACTCGATCGCATTCTCGAAGCTATCTGGTAGATTATGTAACAATATTTGTTTGCATTGTTTGTACAATGGTTGTTTCGATACTGATCTCGACGGATAACTCTGATAATTTGTTGATCATCTCAAAAAATTCGTCGACGTATCGTTATATGTCGCCATGTCAAGTCGATGAGTCAATAGCCGTTTCCATAATGATATCTTTTTCGCAAAATCTTTTGATCAAATATCGACTCAAATATCGATTTGAATTTCAATCAGATCTCATGGGCTGTTGAGCAATATCTAATTTGTTTGAGTTCTACATCGCCGATTGAGATATAGATCTTTGCTTTTTCATCTTCTTGCTTCCAGGCTATTAGGGGGGGGGGGGTCGACTTCTTATGGTGCCGGTTTCTGTCTGCTTGCATAGGCCATTTTGTTCTTCGTCATCAATGCCTGTATTCTTAGCCTGTACTCTTCCAAATAATATATATAATCATAATTATCCCTGGATAGCAACGATATGCGCATTAGGTTCGTCGTTTGTCCGTCATGTTGTTTGCTCGCGTTTCGATTCCGCGACAATTTTTGTCTCACTCAGGGCGCATGTTTAATACTCACTACTGATAACTCGTTCAATAGTTTTTCATGTCTAGGCTCATAATCTGTTAGGGTTTGAGTATAGATTGAGACAAATAGATTAAAGTTCACAGCTTTATTCATACATACGATGTATACAGCAGGAAATCAAGAATCAATTAATGGCGATAGACAAAAGAACAGAAAATTGGTAATAATCAAGATAGAAGACTCGACTTCAAATAGCAAGCAATTAATCTACTACGATCGGACCTATAGGCGTACTCTCAATACATACACACACAAAATATATTTTTATAATTATGAAAATAATTACAATAATAAGAAAACAAAAAATGTTTTATTAAAACAAAAAATTAATAATTATAAAGCAAAAAATTAATAATTATATAAAGATTATGCGTTTCGTGGGTTTCCTCCACGTCCAGATCTATTCTTGGAATGCCAACGTTTCGTGAACCTAATCCATTTTTATCAGAACGAGGAGTAGCCTGATATTGAGCTATTCCTCCGGGCCGTTCCTTTTATATATTACTTGTTGAAGTGGTTAAATGCTTTATTAGCGGAATGAGATCAGAGGAGACTTCATGTGAGGTCTTTAAGTATGTCACATGTGTGACACATGTTTAATGTATCTTTTATTGGGACGTGTGAAAAGGGATTCTACGTCGAAATTTACAGGTCTGTGAGACGTAATCGGATTTTTTGGATCTTTTGTATGAAGTTTATTGAGTTGGTTAAACGGTCAACCTATGAATAAAAGAATACCGTTATGATATCAGACTAAAACATGTCACGCAGTCAGCATTATTACAATAGAACATAACATCGAAATAGAACATCAAATATTGTATAACAAAACGATCACAATAGCCAACATTACACCATACTTTCAAGAAAGTACAGAGAAGTCATGGAGATGACACCATAAAAACACCATAATTTAATTTAAGTAGAGATAAATTTAAATAGAGATAATGACTACAACATAAATAAAATATGGAAAACCATTCTCCTGATTATTGAAGACTGATCAATTTTCCACCTCTCCCCCCACCCACAATTCTCTTCTTTCCCCCTATCACTCCAATAAGTAGCGTAACATAAAAGGAACGACCCGGAGGAACAGCTCAGTATCCTCGCTGATGAAGTAAACTGCAAGGTAAAATGGATTACAAGGTTCACGAAACATTGACATTCCAAGAATGGATCTGGACACGGACGAAATCCACAAAATGCATAATCTTTATATAGAAAGCCCCAGTGAAAGCCTCAAGAAAATATTATCAAATTATATAAAGAATATTTATAAAAATGATTTTAATATTTAGGGTGTTTCAGAACAAAGATTTATCCTTAAGATGACGTATTCTTGACACAATTCTAAGACAATTTTTCCTTTACTAAAATTTTATCCGAAGTTTTTGAATAATAAGAGAAAATAATTAATGAATTACGGGTTGCGTACGGAAAGTAGACAGAGGCAGCGCAATTCATCCAACTTCTAGAGTGGGTATAAAGAGAGTGGCGCCAATGCATGCCTAATGCTCCGCCATTAAGTGTCCTTACAGTTAATTAGAAAGAAGATGATGTTAAAGAAAAAAGAAATTAAAATGAGAAATTGCCCAATATATATGTAGAAACCAAATAGACTTCTGGCTAAATGGCGTCACTCTCTTTATACCCACTATCCGACGCTCAGCTATGCGTGAAACGCGTACATACACGTTTTCTTTCCCCGTCTCCCTTTCCCCCTCCCTCCCTCCCTCCTCCCCCCCTCCTCTCTCTCTCTC
>NW_012130090.1:3465588-3480998 GCF_000143395.1 Atta cephalotes
ACGCTACTCACGTCGTACGACGTACGTACTACTACTTACCTTTCCTTCCTTCCCTTCCCCTCCCTCCCTCCCTCCCTCCCCTCCCTCCTCTCTCTCTCCCTCTCCTCTCTCTCTCTCTCTCTCTCTCTCTCTCTCTCTCTCTCTCTCTCTCCTAGCTTGTAGAGATGTTTTCATACCCAAGTTGAAAAAAAAGCAGAATAATTGTGAATTCCAATATCAAGACCAAGATTCTCATAAATCCACATCAGATAATACAATATAAGTCTTTCAAATTATATAATATTAAGAATCTTTATTTTAGACCGTATATATGAGAAACACAATACTAGAAAAATGCCTATTATGGTCGAAGCTGGATCTTCATTGTTTTAAATAATTCAATCTTGAATTACTAATATATACTATAGATACTTGCATATATCATATTGTAGTCTTTTAGAAACTGCGCGCCAAATTATTTTTGGGCTATAAACGCAATTGAAACTACTGTAGTAATCGCGAATTAAATTGACAAGCAATTTAATAATTTGATGCATCAAGCATTATAGTATAAAGATGTTAATATATTGAAACTGTTAATAAATTTATTGCAAAAAATATTACCTCGGCCGGAAAATATTACTTGAATCTCTTGTATTCCGTATGAGCGTCCTAAGCCTTTAAAGTACCGAGGTTTTAGTAATATTCTTCGCAATAATCGGTACAATAAGGATCTTTTACATTAACTGTATTACCACTTTTCACGCACATTTGACCGATTTACAAACAAATTTAACAATTCGTTATTATTAATCATTATCCGTACAGCACTGAAAGTTTTCAGAAATATTTTTAAAATATTTCAACTGAAAAGTGAAACATTTCATAAAAATTGCAATATTTCTGAAATAGCTTTGGAATAGCAAAATGTATGCGATTCTTACACATGAAACCTTGTTGGAAGATTGATGAAGTGTTAGAAAAAGAGAATCTGCAATCTTTGCAAAATCTTTTTAAAACATTACCAAAAAGGCTTCAGCTATTTCTAGTAATTTAAAAATGATATTTAAATATATATATTTGATTAATTACTTAAATAATATTTAAATTTATTATGTCAACACTTAAAAGCATCATATATATATTTAAATTCATTTCTGAAAATTCATTACTTAAAATTTATTTATGATCTGTTTACAGATTACAAAATTTGTTGAAATAAACTTAAATACTTCTCTAAAAATGGTAATTATGTCAGTAATTATTTTGATTAACGTTATATATGTATAAGCACATGTACATAATCTACTATTATTTAATAGTATATTAAAAATATAATATACTATTAAAAAATCACTTACATCTACAGTTTTCCACATCATCATCATAATATTCATTCTTCATATACAGTTACAAGTTTTTCGAAATTGAGGCAGAACATTATATACTTACAATAAAAGTCAATACGTGGTCAAATATTAAAACGAGTAAATCTTAATATAAACTACAACGCAAGATGTTCGTAGCGAAAATTTTTATATTTTAATCATATAATAATTGGAAAAAAAACGTTTCGACCTTAAATTAGGTCATTTTCAATATTAAAAAATTACAAATTCGAAATTATGCATATAATACAATATCGCAGAATAATATAAAGAGTTTAAAATACCGAGTTATAAATTGTAAGAAAAATTTTTTCAAAATAATAATATACACAACAAGTTATCTTTGCTGAGTTAAATCTTCAAAAAGAAAATAATCGGATATTATATCGTATACAATCTTGTTAAAATTCAGTCAGATTAGTTCTATCGCTAGTCCTCTTTGGTTATTCACATATAATTTCTAATGAAATGAATATAGTAAAATTAATGATCAGAGTTACAATTAAGAAAGTACATATCTTACTTATGTGCAATAATTTTTAAGAGTCCTATCAGTATGGTGAACGTGTGTTAACGAAAAGAATATCAGAGACTGTAAGTAAACTCGGATCATAACAGTACAATTTATAAATAATTTTCGTCGAAAAACTGGAAGGAGGGGGTAATCCTGGAATTAAATGGAGGAAACTATAGTAAGCAAAGGAAAATATGCTTCGGGTAGGCATTCTGTATCATTTTGTATGTTAATAACTTTGATTTGTTTTTTAATGAATATCATTTCAGACATGAAGCTTTTTTGAAAACATAGTTCTGAATCTAATAATGAATCTAATAATGAAATATTCTTTCAATCCAATTCATGTCCATATTCCAAGTGATGTTTCAATACTATTATACGTGAGCTTTCTCTTAATATTCGCTTTATACTCCTTTATCCTTGTTTTAACTTTCCTTTTAGTTTGACCAACATATGAAACATCACAATCGAGGCAACTTATTTTATATATCATATTATAATGTTCCATCATGTCTAACTTACTTACCTAATCTAATGACCGACTTTAACGTGTTCATGGGTTTATAAGTTACTTTGAAATTATTCTTTTCGACCACGGGTTTAAAATTTTCTGAAACTTCATGCATGTAAGGTATCGTAAAATAATTCGTTGGATTATTATTATTCGGATTATTGATGTTCTTGATTGTATTAGTATATAAATCTTTTCTCTTCGATAATGTTTTTATTCTACTATTAATTGTGGAGAAGATAAAATCTAAAAGATAGCCATAAGAGAACAGAACATCGATCATAGACTCAATGTTTTTCTTATGATAATCCGGATGCACAAGGGAAAGGATTCTGTCGAGTTGCCCGATTATTACTCCTTCTTTGTGTTCTATTGGGTAGTTAGATTTGTAATTTAAATAGTGCCCCGAATTCGTTTCCTATAATTATCAAATCTTATGAGATCCTCAACAATCTTCAAACTGAGGTCAAGAAAATCTACGGTACCTTCATGATTATGCTCAATTATATACTTAATTGATACTTAATTAATATTTAAATTTATTATATATCGACATAATAAATTTAAATATTGTTTAAGTATCAATTAAATATATATTTAAATATCATTTCTGATGAACTTAAAATTTATTAAGAATTTTGTGATCTATTTACAGATTACAAAGTTTATTGAATTAAACTTAAAATATTTCTCAAAAATAATAATTGTATCGCCAACTATTTTGATTAATTAATCATATTTTATTATATATATATATATATATATATAAACATAATTACTATTAAAAAATTACACTTGCAGCTTCTACACAATATCATTATTCACATACAAAAGTTTTTTACAATTGAAGCAGAACACGTTATTCATAGAAAAGTTTTTCGCAATTAAAGTAGAACAAGTCATAATAACATCAAAATGACGTTAAATTGAATCATGCTTGATAAAAAAAAATGACTTTAGTAAACATTTTAGCATTTTAATGTCATAATAATTTTTTTCTCTTTTAATATATGTTTTTCAATTTATTGCACATGATAGATTTTAAAAACGTTTCTATTAAAATATTTGATATGATATATTACAGAATTCTTTCAGAATTGTTGCACATAAGATGTGAAAACTTATAACATTTCTAAAAATTTTCCGCAATAATCGATGCTGTATGGATACTGATTATTTAGGGACTGAAAAATACTCTAAGAAAGAAACAAATTGCATATAGCATATTTAATAATCAGAATTAATAATTAATAATCAGAAGTTTTCTCCTCCTTTTAAATTGTATCTCTGGTGGAAATAAATCGCTGAAATCGTTGAAATCTATGACCCATTTCAGTGAATTACTATATATATATGAATTACTATATATTGAAATGGATCAATTGATATAGATTTCAGCGATTTTCAATGATTTCAGCGATTTATTTTTACCAAGGACATCAATACATATTCATGGATTTATTTACGCACTTGATTGATTTTTACAAAAGAATCTATCGACGAATCATCGATTAATTATTCGATGAATTGCTTAAAAAAATGAAACATTGTATTGAAAATTGCTTGAAAGAAAGAAACACATTACACATAATAATTACAATCAAAAATTTTCTTCCTTTTATATATTGTATCACATATTAGTACGGATTTATTCACGTTCTTCATTGATTTACAAATGATCTATGGACTCACTACTATTAATTACTGCCGATTAAATAAAAATTTGACAATTGAAAATTATTACAAAGAAAAAAATATATTACATGCAGTAATCGCAATCAAATTCCATCGCAAATAAATAAATACGTCTACGGATTTATGGTGAATGGATTACGTGATATGCTCAGTATGTAAGCGTCACTCTTTAATTCTTTATCCTCACACTTGTTTGCTGATCATTCAGATTATGATGGAATTAATAAAATGAGATATTGTGCATAATGGCGATATTGAGAGCGTGGCTTAAAATTTCGACTAATCAGTCATTCCTAAAAAGCTTCACAAGGGATAATGAGAAATTGCATCACGCGACCCGGTCTCCTTTGATTGAACGCGGTCATCAAAGTTCCAAAGAGACATGGTAGAAGTATGCATATAGTATTCACGGAATAGGTTAGATCCGTTAGACGATTGCAAAGTCACAGTTTGGCTTGTTCAATATTGGAAAAGCTTGACCGCGTTTAGTATATAATAAGACTGCTTGAGAATTCAGTACATAATCTCTGTATTTTTCTTCATGAATGCTGCCGAAACTGTTTTAAATCTTTTTGCTTATGATTGCAATTTCCTCCTCAATTTTATTGGTAAGATCGTTGCAAGATACACATTATTAATCTTGGAAATATATTTTTTCCTCTATTGTACATTTATACATAAAATAAAACTACGAATTTTCACTTCAAATGTCTGAACAAGATTATTCACATTTTGTACATATTATAAAATATACCTATCAAGTGCAGTGTTCCAAAATGCACAAACTCTAATAAAGAAGGATATTGCTACACAAAATTTGACCAAGATTCTAAATTGAAACAAAAATGAGTTGATGCTGCCAGGATTCCTGATTGGAAACTTTCAAAATAAGCTGTACTGTGTGAAATTGAAACCAAAACGTGCATACAAGTGTTTTATAATGATGCCCGCTAACGAAGAGTAGCAGTTTTATTTGTCTTACGAAAAACTCTACTCATGACCTTGTATCAAAAAATGTTATGTTTCCGTTTTCGCGAAAATCAATATGAGTTTTGATTTTCGAAAAGTAGCACATTTCATTTTATACCACGAATAATAATATGTTTAAGCATTTTATGATGAAAAGTAAGTACGTTTCTTTTTACATCACAAAAATTAATACGTTTCAATATTTAATGGCCTTTAGCCACGAAAAGTAACATATTTGATTTTATATCGCAAAAACTAATATATTTGATGATTTGATTGCGAAAAGTATTCTGTTTCATTTTATACCACAAAAAATAATATGGTTATGGTCTCCTTCGAGAATTTCGATGATTGTCAAAGGTTAGAAGTAGAAATACTCATACTAGTGATTTTATTTTTAATTCCAAATAGTAAAATAAATACTCCATTGTTATTATTGCTTTTCAGTTGTATAATTTATTTTTTATTTTTAGTCCACGTTTTTACAATCTTAATTAATTAATTTTATTTTAAAATTAATTAATCTTATTTTAATATTACGAACATATAGATGAATGAAAGAATGAACGGGTAAATAAATAATTAAAGGAAACGAAGAACTAAATCAGTCAGCGATAATGTTTCTATAGAATGTGTGAAATTCATTTGAAATAAGGCTCGAGGTAACATATTCATAAGGTTTTCTTCTTTCTTTAAATCCAAGGAATTTTTTCGATTATATAAGTTTTTAAGTTCATAAGCGCTTCTTATACCGTTACATTTTTCTTTAAAATTTTCATCACCTTCGGTTCATGATCAAAATCATACTTTACACCAATTGTCCGTCGGATCGAAAGCTCATCTCTCTAACTCGCTATTTTGACCGAGCGCCGAAAAGGTTTGATAAATCTTGAAAATCCATTATTTCATTTTGAAGTCTTTGTTTGTGACTATGTACGGATTATTATTAAGTTTTGCTTCTCGTATTAATTGATACCATTCTTGTTGGATGTAAACAAATTTATGTTTGCAGTATTTCAATGCGAGCGTGCATTGAGTTGCTATCATTTGCGTGTAACCAACTTCAAGAAATTTGTAATGTATTTCTAAAAACACTTTTTAACTTTAAAATTTTCAGTTATTTAATAATAAATATAAACATTTTTATTTTTTATTTTTAGGGTTATGTACTAAATATAAATACATAAATGTAGAAAAAAAAAATATTATATTATTATGTTTGATAATAAAAATTAATCTGTGAATAATATTTATGTCAAAATCAACCGCAGTCTTATAGAACATATTAAACACCATTTTGTTTCGGTTTTGACCGCTACAGTTGTCGCTGTACAATACAAACTCTTTTACATTCTCGGATTTCGTTTTTTCATAAATGAAACGTTTTTCTAAACTGCACGTTTTTTTAAACTTTTAGGAATCATAGAAAGGCCGATTTTTGTGCTTGCCACGCTTATCAGATGCGATTACTATAGTGTCTTTTGAAGATTTTTTCTTCGCATCGGCTGTTTTTACTGATAAGAGATTTTCATGAATGAAAATTATATAAATTATTTTTAATCGTTTTAATTATTATTATTATATGTATTATTTTATAATTATAAAATAATTATAAAATTATTTTATATTATATTATTATTTTATAATTTTATACTATTTATGATTTTTATACTTGATGACTATGATTTTAAATTATTTTATGATATTTATTAAATATTTATCTAGGCTATTCAGAAATATTGTTTTGCACATTTTGATTAGTCCATCTGCAATGAACAGTGAAAAAGCGTGGCTATCTTCTTTTTAAATTCGTTATTCTTATAATTTTCTTCCTCAGAATTATTTTGTTTTGTATGTGCAATTATTCAAACATTATGTTTAGTACGATCACCAAGTGCCCAGAATTGCCTTTTTGCGGTCATCCGAACTAATTCGGGTGCAATACTTAAATCGATATTTATTATCGCACCCATCCCATTTCTCTGGCATGTATTGACAATCCCTTCCTGCTAGTACCTTCAGTGCATGAATTTCGAGCTCTTTTTGCCGCAACATCAATTTATTTTTATTAATTCTTTTGTGCGTTCTTTAGTTGATTAATTCTTTTGTTTTTCCTAACGATAAATTTGTTAGAAGATTCAACTGAAGATTCAGAATGATTTTCTGAATTTTGTGCAATATGATCACCTGAAGGATCAGCACAATTTTCAGAATTCCGTATAAAATTATAATCCGATATGCCAGAACGAATTTTAAAAATCGGTACAATATTGCCATTATCATCTACAAATATAAATAATAAAAATCGTTCATTCGCTGATTCATTAATTCATTAGCGTGTTCATTCAATCATTTGTTCATTTACAGATTATAACAATTCATTAGATTGCTTATTTATACATTATTTAATTCACACGTCCGTTCATTCCTTCGTTCTCCTCTTGCGAAATATCACTAAAATTTTCTTTCCGAGTTACCATATTTGTGTCCTACCAATAGAAAATGATTTTTTTTCAAATTAGTTACTTTAATAATTGTGTTTAAATTATTAATTAATTAAATATTTATATATTCACAGTCTTTACTTTCGTCACTCATTTAAAAAAAGAAAATTAAAAAATCAATTTTGAACTTTGCACAGAAAGGAGATTTCACTTACATAAGTAAAAGTAGTTTCTATAGAAATTCGTTTCTATAAAAAAAGAAACATGAAGTGTGTCAAACAAGGAAAGATTCAGTATCAATTTCACGATGCGAACAGGTTGGTATTCATAGTCGATTCTAAGACTGTCTTAAGTACAATCTTAGGATGTCATTAGTCAATCTGAGGATTGTATTAGCATCTTAGACATTATTTAAGACATTTTAAAATAAAAACGAACTATGAATACGCTCCATGTTTAGCGTTTCACAGTTGGCAGTCTTTATCATCCGGGCAATCTGTCTACATTCGTAGACAGAGAGCTCGGAGATTTAAAGAGACACCGGCCAACTGCATACATGTTATCCTTCCAAAATGGTTAAAACATATTAGGTTTCACGGTATAATTATATAAATCATACTTCTTTTCGTGATCAAACGTTAAAACGAATTAATTTTTGTGACATAAAATGTTATTTTTCGTAGCAAAACTTTCAAACATATTTATTTTCGCGATATAAAATGAAACAAATTACTTTCAATTAATCGCCTTTCAACGCTAGAACGTGATAGTTTTCTTGGAATGTGTTAATTTAAAGAGAAACGTGCTACTCTTCGTAGTAAAACGTTCAAACATATTAGTTTTCGTGTATAAAGCGAAATATATTACTTTTCGTGACTAAATGCAACTAAATGCTGAAACATATTAGTTTTCGTAGCGAGGATCGAAACTTGATAATATTCGTCAATTAAATTGAAATGTGCTTCTTTTTGCGGAATCATGTAATATACTGTTTTTTGTAAAATGAAACGTGCTCTTCATAGCGGGCATCGATAATAAATCAATATAATGCGAGTATATGCGGTTACATAATTGCGGTTACATAAATGAAAAATTATAACATATTGATGTTACGTTAATAATAGTTAATAATAGTTAATAAAACAGATATTTTTTTCTATTAGGTGTACAACTTTGCTTCCACCGTTTTTTTATCGAAATTCGAGGCTTCATTGTAACTGGTTATACATTTATGATTCAAAGTATTGTCCATTCCTGGCCACTACTTTCTCCCATCTTTCGGGTAGCGTACGAATCCCGCGTTGAAAAAACTGGTCATCTTTTGAGGCTATCCACGAATCGATCCAATTTTTTACTTCTTCATAAGACCGGAAGTGCTGGTCAGCCAGGCCGTGTGTCATTGATCGAAACAAGTGATAGTCAGAGGGAGCAACGTCTGGAGAATACGGCGGGTGGGGTAGGACTTCCCATTTCCAAGTATGTCTTGACCACTTTCGCAACATGGGGTCGCAACATGGGGAGCATTGTCATGCTGCAAAATCACTTTATCGTGTCTCTCGTTGCATTGCGGCCGTTTGTCTTTCAATGCTCAGCTCAAACGCATCAATTGCATTCGATATCGATCGCCTGTGATTGTTTCAGTCGGTTTTAACAGTTCATAATACACTACGCCGAGCTGGTCCCACCAAATACAGAGCATGACCTTGGACGTCAAAATCACCGTTCTTGAAGCGTTGAAACTACTCACGACATGTTCTTTCACTAATAGCGGCCTCACCATAAGTATTTGAGAGCATTCGATGAGCTTCAGCCGCAGATTTCTTCATATTGAAGCAAAAAATTAAAACCTCCCGCAAATGACGAGAATTTGGCTCGTAAACTGACATTTTCAATCGAGAATAACTTTATGATGCAGACACAAATCGACTAATGTTTCTATAGGGTTATGTTGACAGATGCCCAAGTTTATTGTATGACATCTATGATCTATTTATTTCGACCACCACTTACCGCTAAAGCCATCTATAGGAAAACGGCGGAAGCAAAGTTGTACACCTAATAACGTATACTTCTTATGTTTTAGATTCATTTTCATTAATCCAGAATTATTCTGTATTGGTTAACAAAAAACTATAAAGAAAGATACCAAGTTTTATCTATCCCGCCAACTATCATTAATGTAACATCAATATGTTATAATTTTTTACGCAATTATGTAACCATTTACTCACAATTATGTAATCGTATACTCGTATTATATTTATTTTAATTATATATTGATATTGAGTGAGAAACATATCATTGATGTTATTTTTGTTGATGTTTACGGGAGTCTCAAATAATATTTCATGCAAAAGCAAAGCCGTTGTGTGTTTGTGACACTGGTGTTATCTTGTAAGAAAAGCTTACTCGCCAAGGTGGTATATATTAACGATTCTTTGTTATAACAATTTGAATTTTATTCGTGAGGCGGATTTAAGATTTATTCCAAGCGGGCGATAGGCGAAGCTCGTAATCCGATGCGTTCGATTAAACGCGTGCACGTATAATTTGCATGTGATACGACTCTTAATATCTTATCGCAGCTATTAAGCAGAATTCGTATTGCGAGCAACAACGAGACCGGTAAACTTTACTGGAAACTAGGACAATTTTCGCGCACAGCAGTGTCCTCGGTATGCGTATATAGGGTGTACAAGTATGAAATCGTATGAAATGACGATCTTTTCCAAAAAAAAACACATTAAATTCGAAAGAATGATAAAAAGAGATTTATTCAAAGTATGCTCCATTGCTAGTTTTTCCCATCTTTCGGGCAATTTGTTGATACCACGCCAATAAAAATCTTCCCCTTTTGCCGCGAACCATTCATCGAGCCATTTTTTCACATCTTCGTACGAACCAAAGCGCTGCTCAGCAAGTGCGTGACCCATCGATGCAAACAAGTGGTAATCGAAAGGAGCCAAGTCTGGTGAGTAAGCCACATGGGGTAGAACTTTCCAGCTGAATGCTTCCAACGTGTCCCGAACTGGTTTTGCCGTATGTGTATGCATTGTCATGGAGAAAAATGACCTTGTGTTGCCTCTTTTGGTATTCTGGTCGTTTTTTAAGCAACGAACGGTTCAAATCGATCGATTGTTGTTGATAGAGTTTGGTAACCGTTTCGCCAGGCTTCAATAGTTCATAATAGACTATACCCTTCTGGTCCCACCAAAAGCGCACAGAGCATCGTCTTCCTGTCAAAGCGATTCGGTCTTGCGATCGATGTGAATGGTGCGCCTGATTTTTTGCACTTGGGATTCTCAAAAAAAATCCACTTTTCATCCTCAGTAATGATACGATGCAAGAATGACTTTCTTCTGTATCGTTCGAGCAAAATTTCACATGTATTTTTGCGCCTCTCCATCTGTTTCTCGTTCAATTCATGTGGCACCTAGTCTGCCGACTTTTTGAATCTTTCCCATCTTTCGTAGGCGATTGGAAACAGCTTGTTGACTAACGCTCAATTGCTCTGCAAGTTGTTTTTGTGTTTGTGAATCTTCATCCAGCAATGCTTGCAATTCCACGTCTTCGTACTTTTTGGGTGGTTTTCCGTGTTCCTTGTCTGCAACATCGAAATCTCCAATTTTGTAACGCTGAAACCATCGTTCACACGTTTTTTGCGATGGAACATGTTCACTATAAGCTTCTCCAAGTAATCGGTATGATTCCGCAGCAGTTTTCTTCAAATGAAAACAAAAAATTAATGCTGTCCGCGAATGCTCTTTATTTGATACAAATTTCGTCATATTAAACACAGCAACACAATACTATGCAAACACTTTTTAATCAAATCACTTTGCGCGTTTCACACTTGTTGATGGTACAATAAAATGGCGTATAATGTTAAATCTTTGTACTTCACACTGCATTGATGCGCCATCTGTTTCTCAAATCGTCATTTCATACTTGTACACCTGGTAAACCAGCACCCGAATTTTATTGATAAATTTCATACTGTCATTTTTTAATCGATTTCAATTGACTCGGAGTGGTTTCAAATTAAAAAGAATCACTGCGATTAACTTAATCCATGATTAACTTACTAAGCGATTGTATTATTATATTAATGTGAACAATATTTGTAGTTTGTTCGCACACATATACATGCTTTATTTGAATAAATTTATTCTTCAGAATTAATAATATATTTATTGAAATATTTTTATGGTTTTATGGTTTCATAAAAAATTGTTTTTAGAAAGCACATAGAAATGTGATTTGTAGAAAAATTTAGTGAGATTTATGTATAGAAATAGTTTTCACTTTAGAGTCTTCGTAAAAAATTTATCCAAATACATTACATTGCAATATTGTTGGAACGTTTTGTTGCAATATAATAAAAAAGTGGACATTTTAACGTTGTTGAAATTTTGCAACAATGATTCAACAACATTCGCAATCTTTCTGTGCTGTATGGGTTATAATACACAGTGCACTTTATGTTACACTTTATTCAGCTTCAGCATTCACCGCGCACGCAATTGTATGGAGCATGCACATTACAATTTACGGTCATCATCTCTCCATCCCTCTTTTCGACTTCAACCGAATGTACAACGATTATAAGTCTTTCTTCTCTAGGTCTTAGTGCTCCTTCCTATAGTATATGTTCTAAGTATATGTATGGCACTATAGCTCTCTGGAGCTTTGATGATCGCGTCCAATCAGAGGAGGACTGAATCACGTGAGATAATTTGCCCCTTTCTCCCTGTGAAGTTCGTGAGGCTCTATACTCATTTGCTACAGTGAGACGTGCATATTTCAAGTGTATAATTTTAATTAAAAATGGAAATGCTATATTTATACTGAAAATTAACGTATAATTAAAATAGAATGCGTTAATAACAATTAATGACAATAAATAATGATTAGAGTTGATCCCTCATCTCGATCATAAAAAAAAGGATACCCTCGATATAGGGAAATCTCTGTCTCCTCGAAAGAGGAATCTCTGAAATCGATAAATTCATTTAGAATATGATGAAATCTGTCGCCCAATATCATGTTACGTCTAAACCCTTGGAAGTTTAGTTGAGGAGACAATGAGGGAGAATGGAGAGGATACGGACGACTAGATTCAATTTCACAGATATATGCGCGAAGGCGAATACCTGTGAGTCGTATGCATCTTTTCGGTTCTGGAATATGGGTCAACGTCCCGAAGGGACGCTATGACCTGTTCCGATGAACAGTGCGAACGTCGGTCCTACTTTTTGATTCAAGAAACTTAATCCTTTTGATCCGGAACTGGACCTCGTGCGATCTCAGGTATTTAGAGGGAAATAAATGCGAGGGAAATAAATGATTTAAATAAACGGAAGCTGGGAATTTTCATTTATAAGATAAACGATTAACATTTATTTTTAAAAAATTTAGGTTTATATAGAATATTCATACATATTAGATATGGGAAAAAGTTCGTAGTTTTTCTCGTTAAATGACATTAAAAAAACGCCACCAACTTTTTCTCACACCTAATATTTTTATACAAATATAAGAAAAACTTATCATTACATGGTGTAATTACAATCGAATTTGTTTAATATAGCTGAGTAAGAATTTAGTTATGGAGATGTGTGCGCGCGCACGCGCGCGCGCGCGCGCGGTGTGTGTGTGTGTGTGTGTGTGTGTGTGTGTGTGTGTGTGTGTGTGTGTGAAGAAGAAGAGGAAATAAGATTATTGGGTATTGGAGGCAAGGAAGATGCAGGAGCACATCGGAATGAGGTGTTTATATAAGATGATGTGGGGTTTTCAGAATAGACTGTAACTATTCTGTCCCTTTCATTAAAGGGGGAAGAATACAATCTAAACAGCCGATCCTAGTCAATCGACATGGGATCTGGCTGATATGGAAGAAATGGTTTAAGAGAAGAGAGAGAGGAAATCTTTCTTCGAGAAGAGAAGGGAGAGAGAATCGTTCCTCGAGAGGAAGAAGGAAAAGGAATCGTTCCTCGAGAAGAGGAGGAGAATAGTTCAGGATTTCCTGGATGGCGGGGGAGATAAAGAGATAAAGTCTAGTAGTTATGAGTGATTGGAGACTGGCGAATATGAGAGCTGGAAGCAGCTGTCGTCGATCGGTTGTGGCGGCACGTGGCTTGTGGATTATGAGGACTTCCATCTACTCCTTCTGATCCCCGTTTTAATAGATGTACGAGCGCGCACTATAGCCGAAGAGAAAAATGTGTATATGTTTTCGCGTTTAAGCGCGTATAAGTATATATATGTTTGTTTTTATATGGGGAGATGTGTGAATAAACCGAAGAAACGACAGGCTACTGCTTGGTTCACGAGATCTCGGGTAGAGGTTGAAGTGAACAAGGAAGCCCGCTGTCCACGAAAGAGCGCCAGGAGGGCAGTCGCAGTGGCCAGATTGAGTGATTCCAATAATGATTGTTGCCCACAACTTTTTATGCACTTGTAAAAATACGCGAACTGGCGTGAACCCCTTTCCGGGGTTCAGCGCGTTTTTACTGCCTGAGGTAGTCCGACTGACCGATGTGAACTGAGGTAGTCTGATTTCGTACTAACTAACGTGAACTGAAGTAGCCTGATTTCGTACTGACATTCTACACTTCCGCGAGACCTTTATACTTCAGAAAAAGGGTATAGTGCCCTTTGGATGCAACAATTAGTTGCAATGTCGCGAGATTTACGATTTTTATAGCGTCCTATCGTTGTTAATCTAAAGCGCATCATTAGAGGGATTTTAAGAAGAAAAGAAATGATTTACGTTTTTCTTTAAAAAGGCAAGATTGCTCCAGATAGATGACGAATTCTGTTATCTTCGCGGAAAATATGGTTAGGTAAACAGACGTGCACAACTAGTTTTGCGTGCAAGGCAACCATTGTCAGTCACGAGTCCGATTTTGGATAATGCCGTGGGAAGTTATCCCATGCGTTTTATGGTTTTTTAGGCGCGACGTGGCGTCTGTTTTCTTAAGAAATTGTTGGTCAGTCTGTGGAACGACAGAGCTTGAATTTCTATTATTGCGTGACTTCGGTGCATTTACAGTCTTTTGCAATCTTGTCACTTGTCTTTTCGAGCCTGCATTAAGATTGTTATTCTTTCCGAGTTGATTGGCATTTACGAGTTTTCGCGGAGCTTGTCCGATCCCTCTTTTAAGTTCAGACCGTTTATCAGAAGTCCTCCATTCGAGTCTCATAAACGCCAATCATAGTCGCAACGTAAAGCCGATTATTTCGAAAGAAAAGAATCGTGAGAAAATCTATAGAAAATCTATAGGACATAACAATCAAATTCTACTTTTTTATCAGAAAGAAAAGTTGAAAAAAATCATGTTTGAAGTTTTACATATGTGATGTGACAGCGAGCGAAACAGTAAAGAGAACAAGTGAGACAATAAAGGTAAGTTTTCATGAACTGCTCAAATTGACTATTTCAGCGATAAAAAGGATCATGTGGTCAAAATTAACGCTTGATATTCGTCAATTTTGAAAATTTATCTTAAGAATAGAGAAGGAAAGCCGCTGGCGTGCTCGAGCTTGAATAGTAATAGTGAAGATTGATTGAAAGTAAAACTTCAAATGATTTTTTCAACTTTCCTTGCCAATAATAAAGTGGAGTTTGGTACTAGATGACAGATTTCATTATACTGTAAATAAATTTATCAATTTCAGAGGTTTCATCTCTAGGGCAGAAACCTTTCTATACCGTGAGTATTCTTTGAATTAATAAATAATATTGTGTGTATAATGACCCGTATTCAAAACAAGCTTATAATGATGTTAGCGCGCTAATATGCTATAATTTACGTCACGCATACTATAGAATTTTAGAGATAAAAGCGCGTTCTGAATGAAGATCATTATGTTTAAATATATATATATATATATATATATATATA
>NW_012130090.1:3485629-3490048 GCF_000143395.1 Atta cephalotes
TTTTACTAAATTTAACTACATGTATAAATTTACTGCAACTGTTGTAATCAGAATTCATAGTTCATGATATCGATCTATAAAGGTGGGCTTTATAAGCTCAAGAAGATATATATATATATATATATATATATAGGAAATTTAAATCCTATATTGAAAGCATCTCACAGTTGGATATCAACATTCAAACAGTTCCACCGAATTGTTTCGAGAAAAATTACTGTGAAATTTGTAACTAGAAGAACAATAGAAAATTCCGTTGAGTTGCAAAATATAGCTAATGATTCTCTGAAAACAGTGAAATTATTTATCGAACAGTCTCATTCTGAAAGGTCATTGCCTAAGAAATAATGGAGAAATAAAGAAAGTAGAATGTGCAATCTATCATCAACAACGCACTCATACACTATACAACCAATAATATCATGTAACGGAAATTTGTTGTCACCTTTATTTATTATATTAAAAGAATGGTATATTTGAACCAAAACTATAAGAAACTTTATTTATACCAATAAATATTAGCCATATTAAACCAATAAATATTGTAAAAGCATCGAAATCATCTAAAATGATTTCAAGTAATTAAATAAATTTCTTTTTACAATACATTTTCAGATAGTATTTTATTAAAAAGTAAATATAAATTTACATAAACCGAATAATATAATGAAATTATAAATCTTATTTCTGTGATATATTTTATATTTTATTTGAGAATTTCATAACAGTCATAAAATAGTTATTAATTTAACATTTATATTTCTTACCATTAATAAAATGTAGTTAGAAGAAGCTCATTTTCCAATAGCATTTTCTAATAGCATTCTTCTTATCGATTCATGGATATTATCTCAATATTATTTCAGATTTAACACGTGCAGGAGACATATTATTATTATGATTATATCGAAAGGCACTACAGGAAAAATATAACCATTAGATGTTTACGGATTTAGAATTTGGAAAAATTTTGTTAAAAGATTTTTAGATACTTTTATTATTAGAAAGTAATATAAATGTACATTTTGAACGAAATAATAATAAAATTACAATCTCTAATACATAATCAATTGTCATCCCCGCGATATCACAATTTATTTAAATATTCGTGGTTTAAAAGTGGTTATATAAACAAAAGACCGGAAGAATTTGAAAATCCAGTAGAATTTAGTTTTGACAAAAGTTTAACAACGTGTGACATCGAAGATTGCAATATAGCTGTGGTAAAATGTTCATGGCAAGAAGGCATTATGTTTAAAATATTTTTTCATCGAGTATTATTATTGTAATGAGTATAATAAGTAAAAAAACGATACAAAAACTAAACGATAAAAAAAATATAAATTTATTATGTATAAACATTTAGAAATTATTTCATTATTAAGTATAATATATACGTTTTGAAATTAGTACGTAAACGACAAGTAAATAAGATATTAAAGCGTAAAACTGAAAATAACTTTAAGAGAATAATCTTCAGATATTATAAATAATAATGTACAAAGATGAATAAAAAAGTTTTACTCACTTTGAAGAGAAATAATAAAAATTATTATAACTCTTAATATTATTTATAATTTGTAATGTTACAAATATCAATTTCCTTATTCATTGATTTATGTATTTTATTGTTCCGACAATTAGTTACGCATATGAGCATGGATAGGATATATATGGAAGCATTAATAATTAATTCTCGAAAATGATATGTCATAATTTTATTACACATGGTTGAATTTGTAAAAAAATAATTTTTAATTTAGTAAAAAAAAATTGAAAATTTAAGAAAATTATGGATAATGGGGATATTTTATTAAACAAAAAAGAAATAAAAAAAATTTTTTTATAACTTTAAAGTACTCTTGAAACCGTACAACTTTTATTTAAAAATTTCTTTTCTATCTTTTATACTTCCGATATTTGGCTCGAAAGAAAAATACGTTTTTCTTCAAAGAGGTTTCACCCCTTAAACATGAGTTAGCGCACATATAAAAAAAATACATCTCTCTTAGATTTTCTTGACATTTTTATAATATATTTTTATAATATATTTCATGAAGAATCAAGTCGGTTCCGGACAGTTGTAAAGCTTCTCTTGTAAGAAGAGCTATGAACATATAATAATATAAATTTATAATAATATAAATAGATCACTTATAATAATATAACTTATAATAATATAAATAGATCACTGATACAACATAACAAACGTTTCGTACCCGATCCGGTCATTTTTAATGTTAATAAAAGTCGATTAAGGGAATTTTTTTTAATTATAAAATTAAAATAAGTAATAAAATAAAATATGAATTGAGGTCTGAAATACTCTAAAAGTTTTTAGGTAGCTAATAAAACCTAAGTAATCACAGATGATGTGAACTTGAAGTATTGATTCATATCGAATTTGATTACTCAAAAAATGGAATTCTTAATAGGCATTAAATCAAAAAAATTGTAGTCAGATCCAAATAAGTTAAGAATCCTGATGAGTTTTTCAGTATATAATCTTCTTGATTAATACGCAAAAAATATAGTCAATATTTAATGATGTATAAATTGAAGTGCGATAGAATTAAAAATATGTTCAGTATCAAGAGACATTGTGAAATTTATTGAAACGATTTTATCCTCTAAATTAAAAAAATTCCCGTGATATTTGAAGAATTTTTCATTCATCAATTCTACAGCTTTAAAAAATTCTTTAAAAAATAGACAGATACATGCAATTTTCTTGAGATATACACGAAAGCCAATTGTCAGTGGGGATTATCATATTTGTTTTGCAGCCCAATTATGGATATTTATGTTTAATCTTTAATCTGGGTTGCAAAATATTTTTTTTTAAATCATTGATAATACAGGTATTTTTTTTATTACCGACTTTCAGTATTTCTCATTTAATAGTATTTCTCAACTCTAAGATAGCGCAATTGTGATATTTTTCTTATTAAATTGACTAGCCTTCACTCTAAAATCAATATGACATTTCGTGTAGAGAGTTTCATAGGAAGAGAATAGCAAATTGTATCACGTGGTCTCCTCTGATTGAACCCGGGCATCAAAGTTCCAGAGAGCCATGAGGGTTTGCCATACATATGGCAGTGACATCACTATGATGTAAAGCGGGGAGCACAGACTCTTATATAATGCATAACACGTAATGCATAAGAAATTGAACCAATCAAAGTCCTCCATTTTTTCCTTTCCATGAAATAAAAAACTTTGATTGATTGAATTTTTTATGTTTTATGTTATGTAAGAGTCTGTGCTCTCCGCTTAAAGTATATCCAAGCAAATTTGCATAGCTGCGTAAACATATGCATAAAGAAAATTATTCAATCACATTTTACGTGCATCTTTATAGAAGAAATGCGATTGGATAATTTTCTTTATACATTTATGTATCTATGCAAGTTTGTGTGGATATATCCTAAGAATATAAGGTGTATCATTGCGCGTAATAGCAACACTGGAAACAATCAATCAAATTTTGTTTTCTATGCACTTTTCTGCGTATAACAGCGTTGGCATATTGGAATAACCAATCAATTTTGGCCTAGAATTCACTCTCCTATTACGCATTTTCAGGAATGATACACTATAGATTTGTTCACGTCGCATAATATATCGTCGCATGCTTCAATCTTCGCATGTTCCTACCATAACTTTTATTCACTCCGACAAGCGCGTTTAAATGAGTAGGAGCTACGGTTGGAGGAAGTAGGAGTATGTTGGAGCATGCGACGCGAACAAACCTCTATCTTCTTACATCATGGTAGTCACGGTATTTAGATTAAACGATTGCAAAAGTCGCAAAAGTAAGCTTGTAACTTTAATTTCCTCCTCAATTTTACAATTGGTAAGATAATTGTAAGTAATACATATTATTAATTTTGGAAGTACCTTCTTTTATTGTACATATATACATGAAATAAAACTGCAAATTTTTACATTTCAGATATCTGAACAGGATTATAAAACGCCTTCCAGGTGCAGTGCTCCAAGATGCACAAACTCAAAGAAGGATATTGCTGTAAAACATTTGATTCAAGATAAAATAAGATAAATTGAGATAAAAATGGATTGATGTTATCAGAATTTCTGATCGGAAACCTTCAAAATCAGTTATACTATATGCGTTAGTATCAAAGCGTGTATTATAAAATAACAAATGTTTTATAATACACTGTTCAACAAAAAATAGAAATAAAAATAGAAATAAAAAATAGAGATATATCACTTTCGAAACACGCTCAAAATTGCATAACATGTGATTCGAAATTCTGAATATTGCACAATTTTAAACGTGTTCGAAAATGTTCTCTATTTCTTTGTTGAGCAGTATATAACTCTCGTAAACACCAATAAAAATAACATTAATGTTATAAAGATGATAGAAGAATTTGCGTATTATCGCCA
>NW_012130090.1:3490068-3491829 GCF_000143395.1 Atta cephalotes
TATTGCAACCGCACTCACGAGCGTGGCGCAACTTCGTCGCGCGTTCGCAGTTAATTTTCTCTTGATTCGGCATTTCCGTCTTTATAACAAATTTTCGTCTGACCTCGAAAACGCAATAGAAAATGTGTTCTTCCGCGGTCCCTCCTGAGGGATCCACGCAAGATCTCGAAAACGATAGTTGGGCGCCAGGCATGAGTGAGCGTGTCACTTTTTATCGAAATTAATCAGGAGATTCTCCACGTGATTTTCTATAGAATTGCAAACATCGATAGCTCTCGTAACAGTAGTTCGGAAATGACAGAGAGGGCGGTTCACGGTCGAGTATAGAGGATATCGATCGCGATCTTGCGAGAAGCGAGTAAGGCGACGGCAATGAATCACACAATAATTAATAAACAGTAGAATAATAATAGTAGAGAATAACAGTAAGAAGTAAAAAATATATTTGATTAATCTCCGACTCTCATTCGTACTCGTTGACAAGGTCACGACAACATGCAATCGAAATGCGTTGCTTTAGCCTCGCACATACCCTGATACGTTCTATGCGGGACGTTAATTACGCTAACTCTTGACGGCACGAGCTCATGCCACGTAAGAATACTTTTCGCAAATCGCACGAGCATTAGGTCTGATAGCCGAGAGACGATTACGGTATCACCACACGGCGTGATCTTGTGCTCGTCCGCTTCGAACTACTTTACAAAATGTCGGAAATAGATAGAGAACACGCACACCATGATACAAATTCCGATACAATCAAGACAAATCGATACGCGACAAGACATAACTATTGTAGAAAATGATTAGGCTGTGGCTTAGGCGGACGCGGAAAATAATTCTTCCGAAAATCCTGTAACCATACCAAAAAAAACCCGATGCACGACAATTCCGCGAGTCTCTTACAACTAAATATGACAACGATAATTATTGTGTGCCTCCTGGACATGGAAATTGGCGACCTTACAATTGTGTGACGTTCGTCTCACTCTAGTAATCTCACTCTAGTAGGTCTCAGGCTCGCTCTTCTGGCTCTCTAGGCGTCCCTCGGCAGTGCTTCTCATTCATTCGTCACAATGCATAGTTCTTCCGAGAGCACGCAATGATCGCTATCTCCACAAGGGGACCTTATCGCGCTTAATTGGTGTGGGACCTTGCAAGCTCCGTGAATCGCGTGAGCCATGTCATCTACGAACGCATCCTGCGTCCTAGCGCACGGAATTTGATCGCAGCGTTTCGTTCGGCTGCCTCAGAGACTCTCCTAGATCTCCGTGTCGACGTTCCCGTAATCGATATCTCCGCTTCCAATCCTGGAGGTGCCGACCTTTCAGGAGAGGACTTCGCAAGCTCCACCATGGGGTCTCTCGCCGACACTTAAGCGTAGAATGGCCATCCCCGGCTGCTGTCCTCGCCGCCATGCTCCTGTAATATGTGGCGATAAAACATGTTTCGAACCAAAGCAAAAATATTGAAATGCAGAGCGATATCATCTGCGATGTTGCCCGTCCTGTGATGCTGGGCGCCTCGGCCAATCCGTCCTCCAGCATTCTTTCTCCGCTTCTCGGTCCTGGCCGCCTTTTCTCTTCTTCTATGATTCGGTGAGACGATACAAAGTCATAAAATCGTAGAGAGGTCGCCAATTACCCTGCAAAACTCGCAGTACGATAACGCACGAAAAAACAATAAATCGATGCAGAAAATCTGCGGGACGCACAAATTAAATAAAACAAATCGATGAAATAATGCCACAGAAATGCACAG
>NW_012130090.1:3493573-3495583 GCF_000143395.1 Atta cephalotes
TATATATATATATATATATATATATATATATATATATCCACAATATATACACAATATATATATATATATATATATATATATTAATTCTGTTATTATTTCTTTGACATTTAATTTTTTCTATGAATAAAAATTGAAAACAATTTTATTCCAAATCCATTTTTCTATAATAAAATTATTGTATAAGATATCTTTAAAAAATAATTTTTTTTTATTGTTGCATTTAAAATTACATTGAATTGTTAGAAAATCTCACGTCTGAAGAATTCACGTCACATGTAAAAACCTATACAAATTTTACTTAAAACATCTTTTCATATATCTTATTGTTTCGACTGGAACATTTGAACTGGAAACATCTGAAGATCTATTTGTAGTTCAGGAAGCAGTTGAAAAAAGAAATCATATTGCAAATAATTTGTAAATTAAATATATAAGTATATATAAAGTATATATAAAGTGAAAATAGGATTAAAGTATACAAAGTAAATAAAATGTACAAAGTAGACAAACATATGTATATAGAAATGAAAATTTATAATAATAACATTACATAGTTACATGTTCATAAGAAATTGTTTTAAAAGTTCGTTTCTTTCTCATTGAATCAAATTGTTTTTTTCTTATTAATTGTTCTATCGCTTTTATTTGTTGCTCCTTAATTGTAACCAATTTTTTTTCACCTCTTTTGGAAATCTCCTTTGAAGCTCGTCTTTTTTGGCCACTTTTTAAAGGAGTACAATGTTCGGAAACTGAATCTCATTTCTGCTAAACTCGGTGCCTATCGTTTAAATATTCATTTTTTAACGTGCAATTAGAATTACTATTTACATCGATATCTAATTCTAAATGACCAGCAGCAGTAGGATGAGACAATGGCGAAGATCTTGCATTCGAATGTGGACATGGAGTAAGAGTGCAGTGCATTGAAAGGCTACTTGGAGAAAGTATGAATCGGCTGAAATTTGTTGAAATACTGCTTGATCTTGTCACAGTTGTAAATGCCTAATCTGTGACTTGACTCAACGAGGATATCGAACCGAAATTTATGAAAAAAAATTTCCGCTCAATAGGATGACGTCCACTCCCGCAACAAGTTAAGGGAGCGATGCGGAATGTACGCTATTCAGCGGATAATTCCATAGCGCTCTTTACTGCTGAATGCGCCCATTGATAATAAGTGATTAGGTAATAACTGGGCGGTAATTTATGATATAAGCTTATGTATACATTGAAGATAAGTATAAATAAACAACATAACAACATAAAATTATTCACGTAGCAATTTTATGTTCAGTCAGTGCAATAGTTTTGTCATAATCATATCTGTGCAATTTGTTAAATTGTTTTTATATTACGATTCAAAACCAAATTTAATCTTTGGAAATGACTATTAATCCGCTTAATGTTGTTAGACTTTTATTAGCATCTATAAGTTCAATATATTTAATAGAAAGTAACTGAAGCAAAAATAGGATTCAAAAAAATATACAAAAATTATTGCTGGATAACATTTTTCACTATATAATGGATTAAAAATAACAGAAGAAACTTATCTCGATTATCAAGAACCTTAATTACATAATTCTGAAATAATTAAAGATAATGAAGAAGCATAGAGTGAAAATAATTTAAAATCCTCAATCTCATCCTCAATATTCAAATGATGACGTAGACTTTGACAGACTTCTTAATAAAAGACGAGCTGTTGAGTGTTGGCGAAATTGGGATATTAATGAAAAAAATAAAAACAAAAAGAATCGTCAGCTAAAATCAATGCAAAATAAATTTAGAAGAATTTCTTCTGAACGTTAAGTAAGACAATGGGAAGAACAATTATATTCAGGTAGAAATATAATAGAAAAATTATTTTAAATTTTCAAATTTACACATGATAAATTTACTGCAACTGTTGAATCAGAATTCATAGTTCATGATATCGATCTATAAAGGTGGGCTTTATAAGCTCAAGAAGATATATATATATATATATATATATAGTAAGTAAATTAA
>NW_012130090.1:3498818-3510434 GCF_000143395.1 Atta cephalotes
ATTGTCCATCGCTGGCAACTACTTTCTCCCATCTTTCGGGTAGCGTACGAATCCCGCGTCGAAAAAACTGGTCATCTTTTGAGGCTATCCACGAATCGATCCAATTTTTTACTTCTTCATAAGACCGGAAGTGCTGGTCAGCCAGACCGTGTGCCATTGATCGAAACAAATGATAGTCAGAATGATAGTCAGAACAACGTCTGGAGAATACGGTGGGTGGGGTAGAACTTCCCATTTCAACGTTTCCAAGTATGTCTTGACCACTTTCGCAACATGGGGTCGAGCATTGTCATGCTGCAAAATCACTTTATCGTGTCTCTCGTTGTATTCCATTTGTCTTTCAATGCTCGGCTCAAACGCATCAATTGCGTTCGATACCGATCGCCTGTGATTTCAGTCGGTTTTAACAGTTCATAATACCGAGCTGGTCCCACCAAATACAGAGCATGACCTTGAACGTCAAAATCACCGTTCTTGAAGCGTTGAAACCACTCACGACACGTTCTTTCACTAATAGCGGACCATAAGTATTTGAGAGCATTTGATGAGCCTCAACCGCAAATTTCTTCATATTGAAACAAAAAATTAAAACTTCCCGCAAATGACGAGAATTTGGCTCGTAAACTGACATTTTCAATCGAGAATAACTTTATGATGCAGACACAAATCGACTAATGTTTCTATGGGGTTATGTTAACAGATGCCCAAGTTTATTGTATGATGTCTATGATCTATTTATTTCGACCACCACTTACCGCTAAAGTCATCTATAGGAAAACGGCGGAAGCAAAGTTGTACACCTAATAATGTTTCATAAACCTTGCCGTTTACTTCATCAGGACAAGCACACTGATACTGAGTTTCTTGCTCCTCCGGGAAACTCTCTTTATAAACGCTGAGAAGAGAGTGAAGATATGTTGAGAAAAGGAGAGAGAGGAAGGTCTTCCTTGACTTGTCAAGAGAACAATCTTCTACATACTACTTACATTATAATCTGAATCTCTGTTCAAATTGTCTGGATGTTTCTATATTTCTAGAGCCTTTTGATATTTCCTCGAGAAGTATGACATCTTTGTGTGCTATAGTAACCGTTTTTTAATAATATTTAATGTCCTGTCTTAACGCTGTGTTCTGTCAATGCTGATTGCGTACTATATTTTAGCCTGATATCCCGTTGATGTTTCTTCATGTGCACGTTGACCATTCTTCCGGTTTCACTAATGTGTACTTTCCCGCAAGAGCGAAATTTTGTATATTCCTGCGGAACTGAGGGAAGGGAAAGATCTGAAAATGATTCAGATGTTGTATTTTCAATTATTCAAAATCCTGCAGTCTGTTGTTCCTTTTACGTATAAAAGAATAAAGAGACTTCTTTTGTTTAATTCTTCCTAGTATTGTGTGTATTTGTGTGTTCTTTGTTTCTCTCCTATATTTACTCATCTGTCCTGCCCACTTCTTTCTTTTTGTATCTGTTTCGCTGGTTTGTTTCAAGTGATTTTGTTCTGCTTGTAGATTTTTTATCAGAAATACTGAATGCTCTGTGCATAAGTGAGTGTATTGTCGACTGTTTTTGTGCTATATGGTGATGCAACTCGACATGTAAGTATTCATCAGTATATGTGTTGGCTTCTTGTTTATTTAATAGCTCAGAGTATTATTAGCCTTCCTTGTGCCAAGAATATCCAGGAAAGGAAACTTATTATTCTCTTCTATATCCATGGTGAATATTGAACGTTGATTGTTGAGAAAGTTTAAGAATTTGTGAAGTGCACTGCCATGTAATCTGTTTCTAGATTATAAAAGTATCGTCTACATATCGGAACCTCTTCCTCGAAATGCTCTATGAAGATGTTTGCAATAACAGGAAAGATAGGAGAGTCCATAATCACTGTAGACGTCTGTTCGTAGAATTGGTTATTATAGGAAAAATATTTGTTCGTTACACTGCTCAAGGGATAATATTATTTGGGACTTTATATGAGATTTTGATTATATCTAAAATTTCTTTTATTTATTGAAACGTTTGTAAAAAGTGATTCTACATTGAAATTCATCAATATATCACGATGCAGACGAATATTTTGGATTTTTCCTTATGAAATCTGTCGAGTTGATGATATTATTCCTTCCTTAACCTTTGGAGATTGTAAGTGAGCTAAGAATAGTGCAAGGAAGCGTACATAGAGGTCATATATCGGAAATTTTATAGCGCTGACAATTAGTCTGAGAGGAATATTAAGTTTATTTTTGATAGACCATATATAGTCTTGGTAGGAGAGAACTCGTGAGCTTTAATATTGCTTTGGTTTTGTTGGGGAGTCCACTTTTTTTTATTAAAAACTAATTTTTATTAAAACACTAGTTTTTCATGTGACCCTATTTGTTGTGACTTTATCAAACCTCGTGTAAATTTCCGAGAGAAAAATCTCTATCTTCATCCTGTATGTATGTCCTGCATGTCTGATATATTCATGACCTACTGTTGCGTTCCCTTTGTCTGTTGAGAGTACTAAGATGTCTTTTTTCAGTTCCTGAAGTGCCAGTCGCTCTTGTCTGGTAATATTGGGCGCTGGGGGCTTAGCCTTGCGGAGTATATTAGTGGAGTATATTACTTGTGTACAGATGTTGTCTGCTTGTTCTGTAGGAAGTTTATAGATTGTTGACTAATGATTTCTTCTTTTGAAATCCTGTTTGGCGCCATTGCAAAATTGGACTCTTTGACTAACGCGAAAACAGTGTTGGGAGACAGGATCTTAGACATGTTTTTAATTATGTGGAGCAGAAGAGGTTGTGATCCTTTGTGTAAACTCAAGCTGCAATATTTCTGCTTTTGTCGTTCTGTGCATTGCGTGTGGGTATTCTGCGCTTGTTCGTAAGTAATCTGATCTACAGTTTGCCTTTTTTTCTTGTAGTATGGAAGAGAAGGTAAAGATGGAAGGATTTCTAAGAAATCTTGTTTACATGTGTACTTACAATTAGTAAAATGAATACATTCTCTAGCGAAGACTAATCCAGTTTTACATAAGATTCTCTTAGATTTACGCGTGCCCAAATGATTGATGATGATTGAATAATTGATGATGAGTTGTAGGAATTTTCGAATAACGTCATTGTCTCTACAGCGTTTTAGAAATGTCAAGTTAGATAGATTTTTGGCGAGGGATGTCCTGAGTTTGGTAAACGTGTTTACCTTGGAAAGGATATTCTGCCTGTAGAATTTCTTGATAATGTTTTTTTAGCCTTTTCACGATTATTATTTTAAAAATGCAGAAGGTTTGCGGTTTATCGCCGTGTTTTCGTTCATTGCTAATGCCAACATTTCGTATTATATTGAGGAAGGGAGGAGGAGGTTTTCTTTAGCTTGTCAAGAGAGCAGTCTTCTACATCTGGAGATACTGATAAGTGTCTTGGCGCTAAAGTACGTATATTATAACCTGAGTTTCTGTTCAAATCGGATGTTTCTGTATTTTTAGGGTCTCTCTGTACTTCCTCGGGAAATACGACATTATTGTGGTTATTTGTCACAAATAGCAGTAGCCATTTTTTCGAATAAAGGTAGTTTCTAGGAAGAGAAGCAGCTCAGTATCAGTGCGATTCTCGCCCTGATGAAGTAAACGGCAAGGTTCATAAAACATTAGTGCTGGATGAAAATATGATGATAACTCGCAAATATTCTAGCATCTTTAAAGATAATAGCTGTGAAAGCCTAAAAAGCGTTATCATCAATGTTATAATTTTTTACTCAATATCAATATATTAAATTTAATATAATGTGAGTGTATGTAACAGTTACATAATTGTGTGGAAAATTGTAACATATTGACATTAATGATAGTTGGTAAACAGATATTTTTCTGTAACATATATCTTTTATTTTTTAGGTCCATTTTCATTTATCAGAATTATTCCACATCAGAATTATTCCACATTCGTAACAAAAAAATTATAAGGAATGATGCCATGCAAAATGCCATATAAATTTGTATTGCAAACAATGTCAAGAACCTATGAAAAAAAATCTCTTGCAAAAATTCAACCAGAATATCAATAATATGAATCAATTAAACTTTTTCCTCACAAAAAAACAAAATTAAGAAATGATCATTCATATGTTGCTACAGAAAATTCTGAAACGTAAGAAAACAAGAGGTATTAATATTTATGACAATTATATTACAATATAAAACATTTATATGCATGCTTCGATATTAATCTCACACAGTATAGCTGATTTTGAAGGTTTCCAATCAAAAATTCCAGCTGCATCAATCCATTTTTGTTTTGATTTAGGATCTTGTTCAAATGTTACGAAGCAATATTCTTTTTTATTTAATTTGTATATTTTAGAACGGAATGCGGAATAATTCTGATGAATGGAAATGGACCTAAAAAATAAGAAGTACATATTACAGAAAAAAGCAATTCTTCTTTATTTAAATTTATATATTTTAGAGCACTGCACCTGAAAGGTATTTTATAATATACAAATCCTGTGCAGATATCTGAAATGTAAAAATTTGTAGTTTTATTTATCAAGAATATTCATAATTTTATTTCATGTATATACAATATATACAATATATATACTTCCAAGATTAATATCAGTTGATTCGCAAAGACTCCTTACTAATCACAAAGAAATGATAAAATAGGGCAATAGGAGTCAGGCACAGTAATTGTTGCAACAATATCACTTACAAAGACTTTAACAATTGTAAAATTGAGGGGGAAATTGCAGCCGTCTAACCTACAGTCGTCTAACCTAAATACCATAACTGCCATATGCATGGTACCCCTACTATGATTCTTTGGAACTTTGATGTCCGATCCAATCAGAGGAGACCAGATGATGCAATTTACTCTCTCCCCGTGAAGCTCTCTAGTTTTTCGGCACGGAGTACATGTCTAAAAACGTAAATGAAATCTTGCTTATATAAACAATTAATAATATGAGATGTTGAACAATTCCCCACATTTTAATTTATTTTTACTTATATTAATGTTTAATATCTGTTTAAGTTAGAGTTAGGTTAAACTGTGATATAAATAAATAGCTCAGACAAATTTCGAAATTGTTTTCTTATGTTTGATTGTAAATTAACATCTTTATTTTTTAGCAAATCTATTAATTTTTATCAAATGATAAAGAAAGCCAAGAACGGTTAAAATTGGAGGTTTTCAAACAATACATTATATATTCTTATATTAAATTAATTTATTTCAGATATGATTGAGAGTCGAAAAACTTTCGGTTCCAATACAATCATTCTGAAACGCTAATAACGCTCCTAAATTCGAATAAACAGAAAGAAAGTAAGAAATTTATTACGAAAAATATTATCTCAGGATTCGAATCTCAGACCTCTCAACTTTCCGGAAAAAGTGTCTTATCCAACTCGAGTATTGCACAGTAGGCTTCAAAACTTTTAATAATCTCACTCTTCATCTTCTCACTCATCATCAGTTGCACAATAGTTTCTTATACGTTTAGTTACAAAATATAAGTTCGTGTAAAAATATAATGATTAAGGAATATAATGATTAAGGAATTCAAAGTATTTGGTATATGATTTTTTTGATACTTTGAGAGATAAAAGTGCATAACAAAACACGTCAAAAGATATTTCATCAAAAATTTCGAAATTAAACACTAAAAGTAAAAAAATTATTGGGAGTACAAATAAGTTTCCGCCGTTTGCAAAAGATGGCGCCACTAATAAACTATAATTAAAATTGTTTGATGTAAAACAACATATCGTAAGATTGGACATCCGGCAACACCATAACCTTGAAATATTAACAATTTTGTATCAGCATCATATATTTTTTTTTGTACAAAAATCTCGAGTTTTGAGCCAAATAAGCGTCATTTGCGGGAACTTTTGATTTACTTCTTTAATTTGAAGAAATCTGCAACTAAGGTTTATAGATTGCTTGTCGAAGTATATGGTGATGTTGCCTTAAGTGAGAGAAGTTGTCGTGAGTGGTTTCAAAAGTTTAAGAACGGTGAATTTGACGTCGAAGACAAAGAACGTAGCGGAAGGCCGAAAGTATATGAAGACGCGGAATTGGAAGCATTATTGGATGAAGATTCGTGCCAAACGCAAAAAGAACTTGCACTTACATTAGGAGTGACTCAACAAACAATTTCATATCGTTTGAAATCATTGGGAATGATTTAAAAGCAAGGGAAAAGCTTGGGTTCCATATGAACTGAAGCCGAGAAACGTCGAACATCGATTTTTCACATGTGAAATGCTGCTTGCCAGGTATAAACGAAAGGGTTTTTTGCATCGTATAGTCATTGATGATGAAAAATGGATCCACTACGATTACTCAAATCAGAGGAAATCATGGGGACCACCTGGTCATGCTTCAACATCGACAGCTAAGCTGCCGAATATTCATGGAAATAAACTCATATTGTGTATTTGGATCAGCTTGGTGTCGTGTATTATGAGTTGCTCAAACCGACCATTACTGGGGCTATCTATCGAATACAATTGATGAGATTGAGCCGAGCACTCAAGGAAAAACGCGCCCATTACTACTCTAGGCAAAATGACAAAATTATTCTCCTGCATGATAATGCTCGACCACGTGTTGCGGCGTCGGTCAAAATCTATTTAGAAACACTCAAATGGTAAGTTCTACCCCATCCGCCGTATTCTCCAGACATATTGCTCCTTCTGACTACCACTTGTTCTGATCGATGACGCATGGCCTGTCTGAGCAGCACTTCACATCATATGAAAATACTAAAAATTATATCGATGATTAGGATAGCCTCAAAAGATGAAGCATTCTTCCGACGCGATATCCACATGCTACCAGAAAGATGGGAAAAAGTAGTGGCTAGCGATGGCCATTACTTTGAATAAAACATTATGAATAAAACATTATATACCGTTCTTTCAATAAATGCTTAATTTTTGATAAAAAATGGCGGAAACTTATTTGTATTCCCAATGTTAACTAAAAAATTTTTTTTTAATTCGGTTTTTACTCTTGAAAAACCACTACAATGTTTTTTTCAAAACATTTTTAGGCGTATGTTTCCTTATGTATCTCATGTCTTATGTATCTCAATATAAAAAAAATAAGAAAGACTTCGATATTGTCCATTTATTGTGTGGAAATGTTCAAGATATAAATATTTCGTAATTTTTAATCTGATAATAATTTTTTATATCATGTAATTACAAATTACAATCATGTCAAAATGAAAAGCTTAAAATTGATTGACCATCAAATTTTTTTTCTTCTTCTTCGACTTGCTGTTCTTGTATTGGCATATTTTCGTCAATACTTGCAAAATCTTTTTCAAATTCACTATCCTATAGAAATAATACAATTTCTGTCGTTAAATTTTGTGGTTCATTATCTTCGAGAAAATATCTGTCAAGCTATCCGAATTTAAATTTCCTAAATCCATTAAGTATTCAAATGTACTGTCCATTTCGATGTTTATTCTAATCGAAATGACATGATTCGCCTGTTTTGCCAATATGTACAGTTTTAGTCGATTTTTCCACAGGCGCAATAGGTGAGAATGAGCTTATTTTTATTTTTAATTCATTCCAAAAGTCCATATTTGAGATTCCCATGCCATTTACTGTGGCCACAATTGTATAACTAATTTCGTAAAGTGCTTTTATTATATTGAATAGAATCTCTTTAATCATATGTTTTGAAAGATCGTAACAAATTGATTGTTTCCAGTTAGAAAACAGACTATGAATCATCACCATGAACCATCTGGCATGTTTTATGCGATCCGTATATCTATTGCTCTTTTCGATCTAACACGATTTTATTAGAGATATATATTTCATCGAACAATAATACAGTCAGTTTCTCCGCAGTAGTAAAATTTCGACTTTTCATTATTTTTCCATTATTTTTAAGACATAGAGAATTCCAGTCTCAACTTTAAAATTATTGTAGCAAACCAGTTATGAAAAGTTATTACAAATAGAAGAGAAATTTTTAAATATTCGCGACAGAAATTGTACGCTTTTGCATCTTTGCATCAAAGAACTACTGCCAATGTTATCAATTATCCACTTTATTCTCGTCTTTTTGGCCATAATTTTCTTCACTTATCCAGATGTAAAGATAGTGTTCAGGAAATTGGCTGTTATATTTTTTTACATTTTCTTCATGTCTTTTTGCACCGATTCAATCATTTATTTATTAATATGCAGTTGCAGACGTTTCCGAATTAATTACTCTTTGTAAGTTTTTAATTCTTTGATTATGTTTAATAGTTTTTAATATTCTCGTACAATTTGCTTCATTTCCTGTGAAAGTCAGAAAAATGCACCTTCTGAGAGAAAATATTACAAACAATTAAATAATGTAATGCAATAGAAACTTATATATCTATATATATGTTTTACTTATTTATAGTCCATCAAAAATTTAGGTTATAAAAACATATAAAGATATGATAAAACATAAATTAAAGAAATATGAAAGAGAATAATTTAGGATCCTGATAGCAAAGCCTGCGTAGATAGATTTTGAGCTTGCTACCATTTTTTGATTGCAGAAAAGCAATAAATTGTACACAGTGTTTGTACTCAGACATTGTCAGCAAACTGCTGTCAAAAATATGACAATCTGCTAACATGCTATGCCAGCAAATTGATAACAGAAATCGAGCAGAGTCTGCTGCATAATCTGATAGCAGATTGCGCGTAGAAACCGAACAGAACCTGCTGATATAACCTGGCGACAAATTGGCAGCAAAAACCGAGCAAGATCTGTCATTTTCATATACGGCATCGCCACGAGATGGACTTGCTTCTCATTAGAGAAAATCGTTCAGGAGTCCTATAAGAATTGGCTTATGTAAATCGAATAGGCAAGTCTCCTAAAGATTTCCAAACTCTTTCGGAGTATTCTTTCAAGTTTTCTGTCCCCAAATAATTTTTTTACTATTTTACAATTTTCTCATGTGTATTTTTGAAATATGGAGATAGTTCTCATGTAGAAAAGAACGCACTCATTTGGTCTACGTATATTCTCTCTCGTTTCGCGCCTGCGTATAAAGTGTATCTCTGAGAGAAGGAATTAAAAACACGAAGAAGCTCGGCGGGCTAACCTAACTAACAAAAATTTGAAATAACGCCCAACTCAAGATGAAACATGTTCCTCTCGATTCGCATTCGTCGTGAACTCTCACAGAACGTACATATACGAGACTCTCTTTGCCGATTTGATTGTAAGTTATTATATTTCAATTCCTCGTATTCTTTCTTTGGACCTCTCAGATATACACTTTATACGCAGGCGCAAAACGAGAAAAAACGCACGTTTTTCTAAGTAAGTCCATCCTTTTCTAAATGAGGAACCCTCCTACTTAAATTTCTAACAATGCTTGATCTAGAGATACTATATCTATGGGGATGGCCCTATGTAGCATGAGGTCCTGATCATTATTTATTAAGGATGCCATAAAAAAGACTTCCTTATACCTGATAAGGCTCTCATCGGGATTTGATAGGGATGAATTAACTTTATAAATATTTACGAGGGTCGTTCGATAAGTCATGTAAATTTTTACAAGATGGCGCCATAATGAACTGTGTAGTATATGGCAAGGAAATAACATTGTTCAAATTACCTCATACCTAGTTTCATCCAAAAGCGCTTAGTTTACGTGTGGCAGACGTTGAGCAGGGCAGCAATTGTAAAAATGGAGAAAAACGAATTCCGTGCAGTTATTAAACATTTTTATTTAAAGAAATGAATGGCTGTGCAGATCAAAGCCGAGTTGGGTAAAGTACGGGTAAAGTTTATGGGAATTTTGCACCAGCATTGAAGACCGTTTATTTTTAGATTAATGAATTCAAAAGAAGCAGAATATCAATCAAAGCGCGCTCCGGACGGCCAATTAAAGTCTACGCCATCCATCGTAGATCACTGAATGAAAATGCGTGACATAACTGAGATGACATTGCAGGCATCTCAGTAGATAGGATGCATAATATCCTGCATAAAGAATTAGAAAAAAAATTCTATTTCTCAGAAATAAAAAAGCTTTGTGCCCGATGGGTGCCGCCCATCGACCAAAAATGCATGCAAAAAGACTTCGCAGCAATATTTGTCGATGCTTAAGCACAATCCACAAGACTTTTGATGTCGATTGACATAAACGAGACCGTAAACGGGATCGTAAACGAGATACCATCACTATACATTCGAATCAAAACAGCAATCGAAGCAGTGAACAGTATCTGAATGTGCATCGAAGAAGACGAAAGACTGTTTTGTTAGCCGGATAGGCGAATTATTAACATATATCGGCATTCACAATCTCCAATTTCAACGCGCGATCCGCTCGACACCTGAAATTTTGAGGTCGGTAGCTTCACAATTAAGCAACGCTCGTCTCACCAGATTATTCCCCGGGCTCTTCAACAATCTGGTCAGAATCAGCAACTCTCCTTCAGCTTTCTTCGTTTATTTTTGTTGTGAATCCTCGATATTTTGTGTGGAGGATCGTACGTCTTCTTACAATTCCGGGCTCAGCTACAGTACGAGTGCCAGTCAAAAGTTTTCCGCGGATTCACACAGGTTTGGCCCCTTCTCTAATCAGGGCCATATTATGCGGCCTCTCAAATCGTATAAGTCCTCGCGGACCGCAAATTTTTACACTTTAGGACATGCAATATAAATTTAAGATGGATTCCAGTGTTGCCTATAGCCTCTGGGTTATTCGGGGTGGTTTGGAAAGTCTTGACAAGCACTGCCACCGGCTTCGCCTTTTTCTACCGACGTCTTCTCCAGCCACTAGACGTACGCCTTGGGCATTCTTCTTCCATAATTCTCTTCTGCAATTTTCGAGTGATATAATAAAATTCAGAATAGCAGTGTACTACAAAATATAAGAAATTATACGTGAATATATACCTGCGTGTCCGGGTTCTCGGGTGAGACTTCCATATTATCGCATTAGAGCCGACTCTAATTAATGAGGGACTGGGTGCATAAAAATGTGAGAATGATTCTTAAAAAATTGAAAATGAAATAATTTATTTCAAATAATAATAAATATTATTTTACAAATAATTATTTTATTTCAAATATATAAATAAATATATAAAATAAACATAAAATAACATAAAATAAACAAAAGTTTTATGTTTTATCGTAAAATTTGTAAAATCTTTTGTAATAAAGCACTTTTTGTATAATAAAACCTTTAAAGCTAAAATAATAATCTTAAAAACAAATTTTTCTCGTTTTTTTGCTACATATAATAAATGTAGGTATTGGAGGAAACTCAGACAAATAACAACATTCGTTTATTATCATATACAAAATCTTAACTCGACTTGACTCGTGTGTGTCGACGGTTGTGGAATGAAGAAGAAAAAAGTTATCTAGAGGGGAAATTCAGTATCGTGTTCATGAGAGCGCGCCATCTAGTCGCGGAGTGTGTGAATCTAAGGCATGGTTGAAGTATAATTGAAAGAGTGAGAATGTGTGTGTGTGTGTGTGTGTGTGTGTGTGTGTGTGTGTGTGTGTGTGTGTGTGTGTGTGTGTGTGTGTGTGTGTGTGTGTGTGTGTGTGTGTCGTGTGTGTCGTGTGTCGTGTGTGTGTGTG
>NW_012130090.1:3510581-3511558 GCF_000143395.1 Atta cephalotes
ATGTGTGTGTGTGTACGAAAGTGTGAATGAGTCTCCACATATATTTATCTAACTTTAAGTTCCAAAAATGCACACTAGTTCAGTCACAGAAATTAGACCAATTATTGTGAACGATCAACGGTTCGATGATACGAGGCAAAATCCTGTTCTCTGATTGGTTGCAGAGTGTTAAGGTGACGAAGAAAATATTTTTTATGCCACTGTTTATATCGCCTTGCTAATTGGTTGCTGCTTGACGCTTGACGGTTGTATGCAAATGCCTTTATACGATAGAGCGTCGAATGTCGTATAAAAGCGCCCCACTTTCCTAATACTGGACGCGGAAACGCTTGCCAATCGGCAAAATGCGACTAATGAACATGTTATGGTTCCAGCATTCCAGCGTGATGCGCGTCGCGATACGCGATATCCAATAAATCCAGTGAGAAATAATTTCTCGAAAAGACATCGTTTCGATGTCGAAAATAAAAGTCGAAAGTTTTTCAAAATTTCTATTGATTTCAATGGAATTTTGGCTCCAATTTCGATTAATTTTCGAGTTGGAAATAAAATGATTGATCATGAATTGATCTAGTCAGCATAAAAATATACTACTAGTGTCACTAATAGCATAATGGTGGAGAAAATTTCATTAAAGTTTCATTGAAATTTTATTGTGAAAATAAGTATTATTGATTAGTATCATATTTTTAGAGGATATACGACAAAATTATAATAAAAAAATTTATTTTATGAATTCGAGAACTAATTTTATGATGCATCCATGCGCGGTCACCCATCCAAATCTCCACTTACCATACTTCATTTCTGTGATGACGTACACTTCTTCGAAGAACCATGAACACCCATAATGCTAATGGATGTGATAGTTGTAACATATCTGTTCAAAGATGTTATGAAAGAAGAGGAACACATAAAAAAATATAATTAATGTTAAATATAATAATAATACAAATGATGACAGTAATGCCAATAGT
>NW_012130090.1:3511676-3517625 GCF_000143395.1 Atta cephalotes
TCCAAGATCATGCTCTGTATTTGGTGGGACCAGCTCGGCGTAGTGTATTATGAACTATTAAAACCGACTGAAACAATCACAGGCGATCGGTATCGAACGCAATTGATACGTTTGAGCCGAGCATTGAAAGACAAACGGCCGCAATACAACGAGAGACACGATAAAGTGATTTTGCAGCATGACAATGCTCGACCCCATGTTGCGAAAGTGGTCAAGACATACTTGGAAATGGGAAGTCCTACCCCACCCGCCGTATTCTCCAGACGTTGCTCCCTCTGACTATCACTTATTTCGATCAATGGCACACGGTCTGGCTGACCAGCACTTCCGGTCTTATGAAGAAGTAAAAAATTGGATCGATTCGTGGATAGCCTCAAAAGATGATCAGTTTCGACGCGGGATTCGTACGCTACCCGAAAGATGGGAGAAAGTAGTGGCCAGCGATGGACAATACTTTGAATCATAAATGTATAACCAGTTTTTTACAATAAAGCCTCGAATTTCGGAAAAAAAACGGCGGAAGCAAAGTTGTACATCTAATAGAACAATATTTTAGCCAAGCACGGTCCGTTGATGACAACAGATCTAAATGCGAAACTATTGACTAAAAAAAATTAATTCGCAACAAAAGAAACAAAAAGAAAGTAATTAAACGAATAATTAGTGCATGCTCACATGTGTGCTCGCCTTTGAGCCGGGAGGACGCAAGATTTCTCCCCGTAGACGATTTGCGACAGTGACGAACAAAAACTGTCATATTATATTTACATCTATTTCTCCCCGTAGACGATTTGCGACAGTGACGAACAAAAACTGTCATATTATATTTACATCTATTTTTACATTTATTTATATTTATATTTAGTTATTATTTTTATTTTTATTTATTAATTTATATATGATTTTCTTTTGACTTATTTTTTTTAAATATTTTGAATAAATTTTTGAAATCTATTTTATATTTTTTATTAAAAATAAATTAGTTATTTTATCAAGCCCTGACAATGACTTTTTCAAATGAAAAGTTATGATTTTGTTACATGAAAAATTCATATGAATTTCATTAGTACATTTTTTTCCGGGAAAATTTTAATAATATTTCAGCAAATACATATGTTTTATCGTTAATATATTCTATCGTCACACTTTCTTCAACTGTATTTGCTATACAAAGCGCTATACTTATTGACGCAACATTGATGCATTCCAAGTTTGTTCAGGACTTCTGTTTATGCCTCCAACTAATTCGGAATACGTTGGTCCTCCAAAATCAAAAAATAAGAATAATAAATAATTATTTGAAATATTAACGTTTAATATTAATTACATATTAAATCATAAATATAATAAATAGGATATATAAGTATTGTATATAAAAATGTTAAATATATTGATATGAAATATATTGATATGTATAAATATATCAAATCATAAATTTAATAAGTCTTATAGATTTCTTCGAAGGTCCTGCATCCTGATTAAAACCATTTCTACAATAGCTTTTGTCCTTTACAGAGTAAGCCTATACACAAACATAAGGCAGTAAGCAATAAGTAAATTGGTCAATAGAGACTGTAGAGTGTACTGACAATAGAGGCTAGTAAATCCAATATTAAGTCGTTTACAATGAACAATAGCAATAGAGACCGTATAGACACATCGGGAGTAAGCTGGTTTTCCGGTCCAGCCAGAAATGGTTGATCGATCATTGTCAAATTAATGTTAATTCAACGTTGATCGTGGTTAATGCGATATTAATCAATTAATCACTTGTAACTAAGAATAAAATAAGAATAGATACATAGAGTAAATCCGTAAATAGATTTCAACCATTTCACGGACTTACTCTACATTCTATTACGTTCTCAACTACAAGTGAATGCTCGATCAATATTGGAAAATCAGCTTATTCTCTACGTGTCTACAGCCTCTACTACTGTTCATTGTAGACGCTTTACGATTTCCTTATTACTTACGTCTCATTGTCTGTTTTTGTATGTGCCATGGGTTTAAGTCTAAGAATTCTGTCGGCACTAATCCTTTTTTCACTTTACGCATGACTTTTGGTGCGATGTGTGGATTCATCATTTTATACTCAATACAACTAGATGCAAAGTGTACCTCACTATATATTCTTTCTAGAGTTGTATTTATAAAAATTACTCTATTAAAAGTAGCTATTACGATATATATTTCGAATATTCATTTTTGGCATTTAATGATGTAAGTAGTGTATATCATATCAAAATTCTTTTTTACAAAATGATAAAAGAATAGTGCCAAGATATATGTGCGCTTGTATGTATGCTCCTTGAAGAAAAAAACCTTTTTACTCCAAACCTATTCCAAACCTATTTTCCAAACTATTAAAGTAATAATAATTTTTTTCTAAAATGAAATCTATAAATTATAAACAGAACGTCAATTATAAACAGAAAATCAATAATAAAAATCATTTCGTTGAAACTGACGTTGTATAACTATTTTTAACGAATAAAACTCAAAAACCTTAATAAATAAAAATTAATAAATAAAAAAAGTTTTTATATAAAAAAATTTGACAAACTTGGCTTGATTTAGCGATATCTAGTTTTTTAAACAAAAAATTTACATAAAAAGTCTAAGTTGAGGTTTCAATCTTTCTTCACGATGTGTTTCTTTAAAAATTTTTAACATATTAATTTTACAAGTCATTTAAATTCTAATATTACTAAATCACTTATTAATGATATCTGATATTAATTTCGAAACAGTTGGTTCTCTCAAATACTTTTCCGGAATAAAGTATCCGGAATAACTTAAAAATGGCTGCGTTCTGTAAAAAAAGGAAGTAACTTTTTTTAATCTATGTAAATTCTGAAATATTCTAAGAGAGATATATAAAAAATTATATAAAATTATATGTAAATAAAAGAATTTTTCACTTACACAGAGAAATATTAATCAACGCAGCTAAAATATAGCTATGGCAGTTAAAATGTGTCCTTATAATAGGGACAGTTAATGTCATTGCCAAAGCTCAATTTATTATCTGTTCAAATGCTGTTTAGATGCTGCAGCGAAAAATATTCTGCTAGATTAAAATGACAACCGATAGCGTCCCAGAAACAATTGCGAATGAAATGTTCGGTTACGCAGCTAAGATAGTGAGAAATAGCTGCCACTTATTTAGCTACTCATGTTAAGTATGTTTTTAATTTCAACTAATAAAATTGGATGTCGGCAGCAAATGTATTTTATTTTCAATAGCCAACTTTTATCATAAGAAATTTTAGCCAAGTTTGAACCAGCAACTGATATTTAGCTGGCATTATTAAGTCCTTTTTTGCATACATGATCATATTTTTCATATAACTTTGTAATTTTTTTTAAAAACAATTTTTACATTTTTGTATAAAACTTAGAATATTTCAGAATTTACATATCTAATTAAGGCCGCAGCACAGATTTTTGTATAACGTATAACGTATGGTAGAGCATAAATGAATCAATCTTAAAAATTCTTTCTTTCCTTCTACGTTTATAATAGAAATAGCGGTTTGTAGAGTCTTAAGTCGTAGAAAATTGATCAATCACAGATAATTATTTTTCTCATATTCGATTGGTTAATTTTCTATGAGTTAAAAAAGAATATACTATATAATATGTAGTTTATTTCAATTAATTAAATTATTGTTTTTAATTACGTACTCGTTTCATTTTCTAATAAAGAATTTTTTATCGTCTATCTAATTGAGACATTTGATTTGAGGATGTCAAAGCACAAAGCTATATACTTAGAACTTGTAAAAAAATTTTTTCTATCTTTAAAAACGTTTTCCAGTTAAATGCAACTTTTAAAGGAGACCTCTGTAGGAAGTCTCAGAAAAATTCCAACTGGATCATTTTCTGGATGAACAGACCTATAATTTGAGAGGAGTAATGACTCATTTGAACGCTTGGAACTTTGTTAAAATCAATCTTGAACTCAAAATTTGATCATTTTTTTAATCGGATTGTATTTCTTAAGGTATATATCGTAAAGCTAAATGAATTATTGTATCGTATTCAACGACCAAAAAAACATATAGTGCACATTTAAAATCAGGATTAAACTATTTTTACATCAAATCAAACACGTATTAAGGATAATCGAAATTTTAATTTAAAAATTGTTTACTAGACCTCTAAATTAATATTTTATTATTTTTTATAAGAATTTAGGAGTATTTTTTTGGCATGAAGTGGAAGCTTTTGAGCTAAGAGACCGATTAAAAACGAAATTTTTTTTCTTGTCAGTTTAATGAACCTGCATGAATTTCAAAAAACAAAAATTTTAGTCATATAAAAAATAATTTTCATTTGATTGAAATTTTGAATAAAAAGACATTAGATGATTCTATTTTAATTTCACTTGACATGGTTTCCCTTTTACAAACCGATTGATTAGATACTCTTAACAGCATCTCAAGACAGCATCTCAAATGGCCTGCAAAAATATCTAATATTTCAAAAGAATGTTTTATCTCTCTACAATTAGTTTTTAATTCTTCGTTTTTTTTTTGACAATATTATCTACAGACAAAAATTTGGAATGCCCACGGACTCACTTCTATCACCAGTAATTATGAATTTAGTATTACAAAATCAGGAGAAAAAGGCATTGAATACTTTAGCTTTCCTCTCTCTCTCATATCCCCTTTTTTACGTTCGCTACGTAGATGACATTGCAATGAGAGTTCCAGCAGAAAAAATATAGAAATATGACAAGCTTTCAATTTGTTTCATCCTCGATTACAGTTCACGATTGAAATTGGTGGAACAGATTAAATTATTTAGATATTTTATTATTATCAAGAATAACAATATTCTTGAATATGATTGGTATTACAAGCCTACTTTCTCCGGTAAATATCTAAATTTCTTTTCTCAACATCCTGTTTCACAAAAAAGAGGTACAATCATAGGAATGGTTGATAGGACCTTTTTACTATCTCAATCTAAATATCATAAAAAGAACTTGATTTTTATCATTAAGACACTTTTAAATAATGACTATCCGATTGATTTTACTTTTAATACAATTAATGAGCGCCTAAAATCTTTATTGAGTAATAAAACCTGAAAGCAAAATACGAATGATACTTTCGATGAAGATATTGTTAAGAAGTCATGGTTTACGATTCCATTTGTTTCGGAGATCATATTTAAGGACATTGTTGGCGATCTTGCTGCGTGCAGAATGAATTTGTGGTGGCACGGCCATACGATTACTGTCCAACTGGCGTTTTCGCGGTATTGATTGTTTCGAGAAACGCATTTGGTCGAGAAGATTTTCCCTGCTTTCCAAATTTTATTTAAAGACTTCAAATGCGGGCGAACGTGTTTTACAGTAGATGCGGAAAGAATCTCAACGGTGCGATAGCGCGGTAAAAACTTATCCACCGTGAGGCGAGACACGTGCTGTCGACGAGACAGTTAGAGCGGCCATAATGATTTGAAGGTTTCTGATCGATTACGCGCGATGCATACGTCGCTTAACAATCGACATCTCGTGGATCGATTCTTTATCGGGCGATGTGACTAAACGCCGTAAACGATATGGATGCAAACATAATTAAAGGACAACAAATTTAAAGACATAATTAAAGATCTTGATGTTGATCTTGCATTTTTTAATCTGAACAAGCTCAATTCTTTTATTAAAACACATAAAGATTCTTAATAAAACAAAAAAAAAACAGTAGTTTACAAGATATATTGCAAGGATTACGATGTCTCCTATGTCGGACAGACATAAATATTATCAATAAAATAAACTTTGATGACGGTATGGATTTAATATTAAGATTTATAATCTTCCTTTCACTTTTTTCCATTCTCTCCTTGCCTTCAATTTCTGTCTTTTACACTCTTGTTTTTCTACAATCCTCCCCTCTCCCCCCCCCTCTCTCTCTCTCTCTCTCTCTA
>NW_012130090.1:3517645-3548125 GCF_000143395.1 Atta cephalotes
CCCTCCCTCCCCCCTCCCCTCCTCTCTCTCTCTCTCTCTCTATGAACGTGAGTATATGTTGACATGTTTGTGTGGAGCTCCGTCTTTTTTCGCTTTTTCCTGCCGCCTGTTACCTCTCGAGGCTTCTACTTCCAGACACCTGGTCAAAGCTAAACACTCTTGACGCTCTGAACATTGAACATTGATGTGTACTCTTCGGCACAGAAGAACTGTTCACGGATTTAATCTGGACGCAAAAACGAACCTGGACAACTCTCTGATTCTATCCTAGTTGCCTGGTACGCATGCGTGGAGATGACAGGAGGAGGCATTGATAGAACGGCGGATGGGAGGGCACGGAGAGCGCCAGAAATAAGAAATGTGTAGACAAGCGAACATTAATATCAATGTCAAATTTGTCGGGTGCATCTGATGATAAGATAGCTAGTGGAGGTAATATAGACATTGATAAGATAAAGATTAAAAAAGGATAAAGTGGTAAAAAAAATTAGTAAATGAGCAATACGATGTGATATCCAAATTTTCAACTTGTAAGGAAACATCGGATAAAAGGTTTAATCTTGAGACAGTATTTCGTATTTGTAAGAACGCATTTATTGAGATGGTAACAGATCTTGCGTACTGTATTGAAGCAGGATTAACAGCAAATATAGTCGAAAATGTTAGGAAAGCTGTTCGTGAAGTCATGGATGATTTCCAAGCCGTACAAGAAATGCTGACATAATAAATTTGGGAAAGGACAGAATGTGATATTCTTAGACATGAAACAGTTAAGAATTCAACATTGAAACATTCGATATATTTTGACGATTTTTAAATTTCATCACAACATGTTTTATACAAATTTTTTTTATTCAATATTATATTATATTTAACTGCAGTGTTATATTGAGATTGAAAACGCAATCACTTGTTAACCAAGACAATCAACTTCTTTGTAGGATGTTTGTGCTTTTCTCACTTTCCGACTGGATAAAAAATATTCTTTGTTAATATATTAATTATGTATTTGCTGAAGATGGCTAAAACGTTCAAACTAACATCTTTTAATACACATTTGTTCCAAAATAATCGTTGATTTGAATATATTCTCAGTGACGGTGAGTAAACAGATGCTCGTAGAACCATTCAAAACATGTATATATCTCGTTTTAATCACGCTGTTTATTTCAGATGGCACGCGACCCCTCCCCCCTCTCCTCTTGCGCGACTCTCGAAAAGGTGATCGTGCACGATCGCGCACGCATTCCGCGTGCGAGAAATTAGTTCGCTTTCTGATCTCGATCAATACGGATCATTTATTCATTGTAACGCTTCTTATCCCGAAGCTAAAGTGCGAACCATTCCGACATTCTGTCGCGTATTACTGCTGCATTTTATTACCTAATGTTCTCGGTATACACACACCGCGAGGACAGACAGTAGTGTGCGCGAATTGTCTGAATTTCCGACAAGATTTGCCGGCCTCGCTACCACACGCAATGTACTTTCTTCCGAACTGTGAGAAACCACGTCGACTACCAAGTGCAAATTATTGGTGTACGCATCTTAATGCACAAGTTATCGGTCTACAAGCTTCGCTTACCGCCCACTTTGAATACATCTTAAATTTGACTCAATAATAAAGATTCGAATCATTACAAAGAGAGTCGTTGTTATTACATGCCGCCTTGGCATACGAGCCTTTCAGACAAGATGACACTAGTGTCACAAACACACAACAACATTATACTATTAATGATTATATAAGTGTAAATTGCGCACCTCTTACTGCGCTGACTGAAAGTAGTAACCTCTTAAATCTGTATTATATTTTTACAATTATTATAGGAGTCCTATTTTATATATATTCTTTATTCTAAATATCATGTCAAACTAAATCCGAGATTGATAGTATTTGATATCTCAGCGAAAATCTGGAGAAATAAAAAAAGAGCTTATCGCGCAGAATCTCAGCGATGACGGGGAAGCGGATCTCAAAGTTGTCTATATACATCGACCCAGAGAAGATACAATATACAAAAAAATATTAGGTGTACAACTTTGCTTCCGCCGTTTTCCTATAGATGGCTTTAGCGGTAAGTGGTGGTCGAAATAAATAGATCATAGACGTCATACAATAAACTTGGGCATCTCTGTCAACATAACCCCATAGAAACATTAGTTGATTTGTGTCTGCATCATAAAGTTATTCTCAATTGAAAATGTTTACGAGCCAAATTCTCGTCATTTGCGGGAGGTTTTAATTTTTTGCTTCAATATGAAGAAATCTGCGGCTGAGGCTCATCAAATGCTCTCAAATACTTATGGTGAGGCTATTAGTGAAAGAATGTGTCGTGAGTGATTTCAACGCTTCAAGAACGGTGATTTTGACGTCCAAGATCATGCTCTGTATTTGGTGGGACCAGCTCGGCGTAGTGTATTATGAACTGTTAAAACCGACTGAAACAATCACAGGCGATCGGTATCGAACGCAATTGATGCGTTTGAGTCGAACATTGAAAGACAAATGGCCGCAATACAACGAAAGACACGATAAAATGATTTGCAGCATGACAATGCTCGATTCCATGTGAAAGTGATCAAGACATACTTGGAAACGTTGAAATGGGAAGTCCTACCCCACCCGCCGTATTCTCCAGACGTTGCTCCCTCTGACTATCATTTGTTTCGATCAATGGCACACGGCCTGGCTGACCAGCACTTCCGGTCTTATGAAGAAGTAAAAAATTGGATCGATTTGTAGATAGCCTCAAAAGATGACCAGTTTTTTCGACGCGGGATTCGTACGCTATCCGAAAGATGGGAGAAAGTAGTGGCCAGCGATGGACAATACTTTGAATCATAAATGTATAACCAGTTTTTTACAATAAAGCCTCGAATTTCGGAAAAAAAACGGCGGAAGCAAAGTTGTACACCTAATAATAAATAAAATGCCAATTTGAGCCAATTGATTATTTGTGTGTATTTTATTCAAAGTGAATTAGTAAGTATTATAACGTATATATGTTTCGACCTACAGTCAAGGTCCTCTTCAGTACAAAAAAAATTTACTTAAATTATTAATTATAAAATTACATAATGATAGCGCACACGATATAAACTATTATAACGTATAAAATACGAAGAACTGTGATAGTGATCCGAGTTAATCTTATTCATCAATTATCTTAGTCGTCAAATTACTAAGTTTACTAAAAAAAGAAAGATTTTTTGTTTTGAATTAATCGACCAAAAGGAATTAAAAAATATTTTAAATTGCTAACATGAAGTTATCCGCAAAAAATATGGTAAAATAAACTTACATGACATATCAAGATTGAACTGTTTCTATAAGATATGTTGTACATGTTCCATTAGACTGTTCTATTTACTGTGTAATACAATTATGACTAAATTAAAAAGTTAATATAAATAATATTATACAAGTGCCTCATGTTTGGACATATAGCGAAAGATTGCAAGGCAGAGTCCTTGCTGTGGACATTGGGCGGGATCACATGAAATGAGGAAATGCAAAAACAAAAACAAATCTTCCAAATTTACAAACTTTACTAGATATGAAAAGACATTTGCTACGCACTCTAGTTGGCTAGTGATACCAAAAATTCCAACAATTAGGCAAAATTAAGGACAGATAAAATATATAAATTAGGGGTAATACAAAACAAGACTTTTGCGTATATATCATGTAAATTGCCAATTCATAATGGCTCATTGAGATGAATTCTGCTATTTTTTTACCAATTCGCGATATCATATAATTTGTATGTCTGAGATATGATATTCCAGATGATTGATCTTACTAACTACACGTTATACAGAAATGATAGGCTTGAAAGGATAGTGTTACTTTTTATTTGAGAAACATACTTAGTGCTGTCTAGAGCGGTCAATGCAGGATGGATAATTCCGCAAATCGGAATTTCTTGTAACAGAAATAAATTATAATAATAGTGGTATACTCAACCTTTTCATTGCAGTAGTTTATCGATCTCCAAACTGTGGCTGTCTACATAAGTTCCAAAATCTTTTTTTTTTAAATTGCAAACGAAATATCGGCAAATCAATTATCTTCGGAGATTTTAATGAGGACATATTGAAAGATACATACGATAGTATACGATAGTATACAGCTGAGAAGATTTATTGCGGCGGCAAATATGCATTTGAAACACATTATGTAAGAAACTCTAGTACATTCCTTGATCTATGTATCATGCACGATAAAAACAAACTTGAGAAATATAAGAACACCGCAGTCTTTTTTGTCAGCACATAATATGATAAGCATAATATACCGCATCAAAATCAAACGATCGACTTAAATTAACTTTGTATAGAAATTTTAAAAATTTTCATGCAACATTTTATCTCCGACATCAAAGCGTATTGGAACTGGTATCTTTAAATTAAATTGAGGAAAAATTGAACATTTTTAATAGTAGGCTTTTAATAGTAGACTTTAATAGTAGGCTTTCCGAATATTATGACGAACATGCCCCTCTACAAAGGGTTCTGTACAAGAAACTACCTGCACCTTGATTAACTGATGATATCAGAAAGCAAGTGCGAGTAAGAGATAGACTAAGACGTATAATATATGAAGACGCAATAGAAAGCGAATTATGAAAATTTCAAACTACTAGAAATAGTATAGAACATGGTTCGGGAAGAAAAAAAGGACTTACTACCTAGGAGTTTGCACAGGATCCTATCTGGAGTAAGCTGCATTATCTAGGTCTTATTAAAAGGATGTTTGGTATGCACTGTAGAGGAACTTAACAAATATTTTGCTAGTGAAACAATAAGGGAAGACTGCAGCGCAATTCCTCAGGCAAATGAAATTTTTGATAATAGTAAACTATATCTCTCAGTATATAACATCTAAGACCATATCAAAGTCTTTCTCTAGGAATCATAAGAATGACTTTACCATACATCATGCCTGTGGTTAAACATATGTTCAACTTCTCAGTGATAAATGGAATTGTTCCTAACAACTAGAAATCAGCTCTTGTAATATCAATACTAAAGATCAAATATCCAGCCCTACTTCAGCACTATATCCATTCTTTCGATGGTATCGAAAGCGCTTAAAAAAATAGTCTCTGACCAGATCCTGGATTATCTGAGAGTTAATGATCTAATGGACCCATATCAGTTTGCCTACAGAAAGAATTCATCAACACAAACATGCATTATAAGAATGCTAAATGAAGTGAGGGCTGCTGATTCCAGAAAAGTTACGATTTCTGTCTTTTTTATTTTTCTAAGGCATTCGACAAGGTTTGACATCCTCATTGATAACTTGAGAAGGATGGGTCTCTCTAACTCTGTATTTACTTAGATCAAAATAAATTTAATTGATAGAACTCAGATAATCTATGATCGAAATGAAAACATAATTTCATCGATTGCACATAATAATGTCGGAATGCTGCAAGGATCTGTTCTTGGATCGCTTCTGTTCACTTTATATATATCTCAGATCTGAAAAACAACTTGAAATTCTGCAAATATAATTTTTATGCAGATAATCTGCAGATCTACATTGTGACAGACAACACGTGCACTGAGGCGTTTCTCCAATTGTGATCAATTATGACATTGAATTGTTTCTAAACAAAATGGACTATTGCTTAATTCTGACGAAACATAAGTAAATTTTTGGAACGACGATATATAAACTCATTAGAAATAACTAGTATAGTGGATGATGTGATAGTGCAATATTCTAGTTGCATAAAATATTTGTGGGAGTGAATATATCAAATACTCTAAGTTGGGAGCAAGTCACTAATATTGTAGAAAAAATACGTTCCAAATATATCAACTAACAATTACCAGACATCTGTTACCTAATGAACTAAAGGTTAGATTAATCGGTTTGCTAATTTATCTTCATTTGGATTACTGCTGTGTCGTGTTAACTGATATAACAGAGGAACACAACTTACAATTGCAGAGAGCTTTAAACACATGTGTTAGATTCATTTTCAAAGGGATGAATATATAATGCCTTACTACCACAAATTAGGATGACTCAAAGTAAATCTAAGAAGATTGTATTTTGTGTCAAATCTTCAACATTATTCAGATTCAACAACCAAAAGTTTTCTTTGATAGTCTTATGTTTAGATCAGCTCCATCATGTAGAAATATTAGCAAGCGATCTCCTTTCGTTATCTTAGTATAGAACCGAACTATATAAATGCTCGTTTATAAGCTAGTTTCTAAAGCAACCAAACCAATTTGAAATGACTTTTCGACGGATATAAGGGAGCTCAATCGATAAATAGTTTCAAGGTGAAGCTATTTAAGCATCTAATTAGGATTTCTTTTGATTAATGATTGTCATTGAACTTCTTTCTTAATGCGCAAAGTCAGACGAATGAATTGTTGTAAATATCTATTACATTTTATATATTATACATTTTATTTTGCCTGTATATAGTTAAATCTTTTGTACTATTCTTATATATATGTGTCATATTAAAATTATAATCTTAAAATTTATATAATAATAATTTTCTACAAAAAAATTATCTATAAAAAGTGAAGTACAACTTCAATTTATTATTCTTAATACAATTAAGAAACCTGTATCTTAATGTAACTTTGTGTGCCTGAGGAGATATTATCTCAGGACGCTTTGAATAAATGTATGCTCTCTCTCTCTCCCCCCCTCCCTCCCCCCCTCTCTCTCTAATTATCTGCCCTCTCACTTGTTCATTGACCGTCAGACCACAGTTTAGCCTATTTTACGACTGAAATTGCCTTCGTTGCACTCACGTCATTTAGATTCGGTCTTTTCTTATCACTCAGTATTATCCAGATTATCGACGTTTATTCACGTCGCATATTCCAACATGCTCTTACCATAGCTCCTACTCACTTTAGCGCGTTTGTTGGGATGGAAACTGTAATAGGAGCATAAATAGAGCATAAATAGAACATAAATAGAGACGCGAGCAAATCTACAGTATTTACCGTATAACTATAGTAAAATTTCTAGTCTTTAACAAAAAAAAAGGGAACATGCTGATAAATGAAATAATTTAGAAAAAAAATATAAAATAAACTTTGAATGTGGTGTTATTACAATTTATAGATAAAGAACAATAAAATAGGCTAATGAAGAAGGCTAATAATTCTCGAAAACATCGGAATTTTTATATTGTACGATTCAAAATGCATTTCAGAAGTATTCAAAATATCTTTATTTTTTTAGATTTTCTCATAAATATGAATTTTGAAATATTGTGAGAATAAAAAATTTAAGATATTTTCTATAATATTTTATAAAATGATATAGAAATTTAAAAAATTCAAAATTTTTTTTATATGTAAATTTTAAAATATTGTATGATTCGTTTAAAAAAATCTGAAAAATTTTTTAAAAAGTTATAAAATAATACAGAAATTCTAAAAATTCTGAAATTTTCATAAATATTATATAAAAGATCTAACAATAAGAAAAATTTCTAATAGAATAATAAAATTTTTTTCATATCTTTTCATATAATTTTTCAGAATTTTTATGTTAAATTTTAGAATTTTTTAAATTTCTCTATATAATTTTATAATTTTTAAAAAAATATCTGATATTTTTTAACACAAATCTTATAAATATTTTAGAATTCACATATATGAAAAATTCTGGAAGAATATATAGATATTGTGAATGTCTCTGAAATGTGTTTTAATTCGTATACAAATTCTAATAAAAATTTTTGCTAATGAAAAAATAATAATAATAAAAAAATGAATAAAATTAAGGATAAGAATCTAGACTAAAGACAACGGCATATGATGCTTGTTTTTCTGATAGATAGCAAGAGGTTATGCTAACTACGCTGCTAGAAACATGGCATTGCTTGTAAATACTGCATGTTGTCATGCGTGTTAGTATGCTAGTATTTTTAATGATAGATCTGGTGCTATTTTTCTTATGAGATTTGTTGCTAAGTAGGTAAAGGATTTAGGTTAGGATATACACAGAACATAGCATTCAAGAAGAAGACAATATTTAACGTATATTTTATGTAGTAATATTAATAAATATATAAAAAAGTAAAAATAAATTTATAGGAAAAATGGAAGCTTAGAAGGCAAAGGTTAATTGCGATTGCTCTTATATTAATAGCAACTAGAAAATGGAAATAAAAAAAATAAAAAAAGAAGAATTTGGGTGAGAAAGTAATTAATACGTAGAAACATATAGTTTAAACTACCTTAACTCATTAACGCACAAAAGAATAAACATTTGTGCTTGATTTAAATATAATTTTTAACCTACTAAACATGAAATATTTTAACAAATTTATATCCTAAAGTCTTTTGAGGGCCGCTCTTCACGATAGAGTCGTCAGAATTTTATTTCAACCATATAAAAATTAAATATGGCGATCGGAACAAAAAAAATGACAAAAAATAGTTCACATTTTCTTTAAAGATTATTTTCAAACAACTGATAACAATTTTTCTAATTTTCGGCAAGTACATCGATGGTCAAAACAGTTATACTTTAAGACAGTGAAATTTTTTAAATCCATCATGGATTCGAATGATGCCAAATTGATAAAATCTTGAAAATTGGTGTTTTTTCATACAACCTCATCAAATTTGAGTTATGTCCAACTTGTTAAATGTATACAACTACAGATTTATAATTTGGAAGTCTATATATTTTAAATTCATGGCTAAAAGATCTAGTCGCTTCATCAGTTTAACTTTGGGTAGCGTCGCCAAGATAATAAATTTCAATTTTGATGAAAATATTTTGATTTCTAATATGACGTATCTTTGACACTATATAAAATAAAAAAATTTTTCTTGAAAAATTTAATACAAATTTAAAACTAAAAATCACTTTCGTGTAAAACGTATCTCTTACATTATTATGTGATTTTGATAGGAAGTGACTCTTATCATTTTTTTTTAAATAACGTTTATCGCCTACGTTAGCGTTATCCAATGAAGATTTTTTTATTCAGTACATGTCATCAAAGTTGAAGTTTATTTTTTAATTTTAAAAGATTGACTTCAAATTAGAATCGTTTGTAATAAAATTTTTACATAGAAACATGATTTGAAGCATTCGAAAATTATAGCTTTAAGCTTTAAAACGGTTATTTTAAACATTTCGTAATCATTTTTCGCAGAAATACGTTGATATCGGCCTTTTAATTCTAAATAATCCTTTAACTTCAAGATAGAATAACTTCGTCAAAAATAATCGTAATGAGATTTTTAAAAAAGTATTTTAAAGGTTGAACTCTTTACTTTTGAAATCGATAATAGATATTTCAATGCAACAAATCTTTTATGGAGCTATACGGACACAAATGGATACCTATCAAATCTGAATTTTTTACAAACTTTACAAAGATCTATGACGTGAAATAAAATTCAAACAAAAATGCGGGTTACAACAGTCGAAAGAATCAATCTTTTCTTTTAATTCGCTTTTTTATTGAGTACTGATTTTTCTTTACTGAGTTATTGAATGTTAAAGCAAAAATGATTATTTTTACATTCAATAACTCAGTGAAGAAAAATCGTACAGCATCGTTACGTAGATGATATATGCATTGCTGTTTCTAAAATAGAATTTATACTTGAATGTTTCAATTCTTTCCATTCTCATTTTTAATTCACTCTAGAAGTGGGAGGCAGACGTTAAATGTCTCAGATGTCATGATTACAATCAAAGAGGAAGAATTAATTTTAGATTAATATCATATACCAAGTTTTTTAAGTAGATAAATTTTCTTTCTAATCATCTACTCTCTCAAAAAGAGATATAATTACTTCATTAATTGACAGAGCTATTTTACTGTTAATCACACAAAAAATTTAATAATTACAATCAATATTTTATTAGAAAATGACTATTCTTTTAATTTTGGCACAATTAAACAAAACAAAAGAATTGAAAATCTGAAAGAAAAACTCGTGAAAAATTCATCAAATAACAATACCGATATAATGTATCTCCTTCTTGGTTTATAGTACCTTTCATTCCATCCATTGCACTGAGAAATTCAATCAATTCAATCACGTCAGTGTATCTTTCTATAGCCTGAATAAATTACAGAAATATATCAAGCTTTAAAAAGATATCCCGAAAAAAATAATGTGATTTATAAGATTATGTGCAATGACTGTAACGCAATGTAGGACAGATAATTAAAAACAAGAATTTCAGAACATCGAAATCACATTCCGATCGGTTATAACAGAACGTCACACAGATTATAATTCGGTCATGATTTTCATGGAACAATGTAAAAATTTTAAATGAAGACTTTTGCTATGGCGAAAGATTAATCGAGATTAGATTTCGGAGATGTTAAATATCAAGAAACCAAAAAATAGTCGCAATCTTCAAATAGACAGGAAGGCCTTTATAAAAGCTATATTCCAGATTATAAATATGTGCTTTGCAGTACCAGAATCAATTCTTTCTTATATCTTTCGCTCAATATCGGTCGAGATATTTATACATCTTTATCCTTATTTTTTGATTATTAAGTGCTCTTTTGACAATCGATTTCAATTTTTAAATTTTGTGACGACAGTAAATTCTCACATTCATCATACATGTACACACTAACTATTGCATTCAATTGTTAATCATCCGTTTTGCATCATGAGAAACATTATTGGAGTTCCTGCTTGGTGACTTTTTTTATCGAAGTAACTGACTTGCTTGTATTTTATATATTACAAATTAATTATATCTATCATGTTTCCATTTTATAGATTATCGATTTTACAACAATCCATCTTCCAATCGTTTGCGAACAAATTTATATATTTTGTGAAGCATTCATCGAGTATTACACAATGCACGTATAATTTTTCTACAGTTATTCGATGGTATACTTGCTTATATCTGAAGGAGGCTGAAACCAGAAGCCGAAACATTATGACATAACATGTGATCATTATTTCAGTTTTACAATTTAATTTAATTACAGTTGATTTCTATTTCTTAATTTTATTAACTTGTTATTTGTGGGAATTTTATAACTCTTATTCTTTCCATTATTTATATTGTTATTAATAATTTTTTGTTTGTCATTGAAAAGCAAAATAGATTTCTTTTCTATAGTTGTTGCTCTAAAATTCCCATACATGAGTTATTTCAAAAATTATATAAAAATGTATTGAATCTAATATACGTTTATTACTAATCCTGATAGCAAAATTAACAATTTGTCAAATTGGCACCAATTCGATCAGATTTTGACTACAAAATCATTGCCATCTATGTCCGTGTTTGATTATGGATTTGTCAACAAAGTCTGCTGACAGGCTATGCCAGCAGATTGGTGGCAGAAACCAAATAGAGTTTCCTCGAATTAGGTTCTGCCTCTCTCTTAGGATCTACTCTCAATCTGTCGATAGATTATGCAGGAGTTTCTGTTCTGCGTTTCGGTTTCTGATATAGCATGTCTAGCAGGCTTTGTCATATATTTGACAGCAATTTGCTAATGATATCAGATAATACAAACTTTGTACAACAATTTTTTGTCTTTATGCAATCAAAAATTGGTAACAAGCTCTGCTCAAAATCTATCTCTGACGGCTTTGCTATCAGGAAACTTGATTAATTATTTCATTTAAGAATTAAAAAGAAAAAAAAGAAAATAACAAGATTTAAATTTGGTATCTCCAACGTTTTGATCTAGTATCTTACAATCTCGACTACACGAACTTCTTCTCAGATCTATAAATGAGATATATAATGCGTTAGAAAAATCGTAAACAATTAAATATCTCATAAACATTTTGATATGATTTATATTGTTCTGGATTAATGGGAGGGATATTATTATAATTTATTAAAACTTATATGTTATTTAGAATGCCTCTTATTGATACATGCCGAGCAGCAGAGATTGCAAAGAAAGCATTTTCAGTTGTTTGAAACAATTCACTAGAGCGAGAAGTACGAACGTTCTCTTGCTATCTCACTTGCTCTCGGCGCGCCGAAGGCGAGCACACGGACATGGGTTCATACTTGCGTAAGTGGCTATTTCGCCAGGCCGTCATCTGATTTTGTGTTATTACCATCAACGCGAAGTTCTTAACTAAGTACTACTCAGGAGCTTCAGACTAGAGTCCTATAAAGTATATCTATCGCGCATCATATAACCGCGAAATCAATCAGAAGCGATCTGCTATTGTGATTTCGCGTTTTACTGATTACTTATTGGTTTATGCGATTATGCGATGCGCGACAAATACTTGATCAAAAAGTTCCCGGAATTCATTCAGAAAATTCAAAATACAAGTTTTATTCATTAAAAGTGATATTATCCCCTTCAAAGTACTCCCCATCGACTGCAACGTACTTATGTCAGCGCTTGATCCAGTTCTCGAAATATTTTTGGAACTCTATTGTCGATATAACCATCAGAGTCATCTTCGATTTTTCCCTTACCTCCTTTCGGCTATTAAAACGCGTTTCCCGTAATGATTTTTTCATGCCACTCATAAACGGCTGTTTTCTTTATAGTATCACTGCCGAAACAATTTCTCATCATTTTCAAGGTTTTCACACCATTGAATCCATTTTTAACGCAAAATTTAATACAAACTCGTTGTTGCAAATTTCATTCCATTTTTAAAACTGGAAAAAATCGAAAATACGTGCAGAGGTAGATGTACTCAAGACGACGTAACTTTTACAAATGTCAAGCTAGTGATAAAATTTGATGGGAATGTCAATGATAGATGTGGCAACCTAACCAAAAAAACAGAACTCAAATCAGCTAACTCAGAGCATTACCTGGTGGTAATTCCGGGAACTCTTTGATCAAGATGTCTTATGAGACTTCACTCTTAATGGGAAAGACAAAACTTTGCGTAAACGTATGTAATGCAATTAATATGAAAAATAAAAGCTTATTGTTATTCGGTGTGGATTTGTAAGAATCTTGTTGGAATTCACGGACATGAAATTATCCTACTTTTTTCCAGCTCGACTAAGGTGTGAAAACATTTCTACAAAGTAGGAGAGAAAGAAAGTGAGTGAGAGAGGAAGGGAGGGAGGAAGAGGGGAAACATGTACGTACGTGTACCATGTTTCACGTGTAACAAGCAGCTGATTGCAACTGAGCGCCCGTGTCGGATGGTGAGTTGCGCCGCCCCTGCCTACCTTCCGTACGCGACGCATAATTTGTTAACAATTTTCCTTCATAATTCAAAAATTAAACTTCGGATAAAATTTTGGCAAAATAAATTATCTCAGAATTATGTCCCCAGCAAACGAGAACGGATTGAAATGAATTGAAATGGATTCAGATTTTCGGAAATATTGATTCACGAATGTTAAAATGAATGCTTTTCAATCCTGAATACATTTTTATTCATTTATAGGAATTGCAGGGAGCATATCTTTATGCCTTTCAATCTAAAAATAATATTATTTTCTATGCATTGTGAATACTATTTAATTCAAAATTTTGAATAGGAAATGTAGTTTTTTAACCCAATTGAATCTAATTGAATCCAATTGAATTAAATCCAAAAAAAGTATTCGCTATTTAAAATACGCATTCAGATAGAAAAAAATTTCAATTCATTTTAATCATTCTCGTTTTCTGGGTCAAAAAATATGTCATTTTAAGGACAAAAATTTGTTCTGAGACATCCTGTATAAATGATTTTCACTATATACATTTTAATATTAATATACTTTTTAATATTAATTTTTTGTTTTGGTAATTGTTTAGAAGAATTACCTCACCTCCGATGAAAATAGGCTCATTCGACGCGTTTTTCTATAAAATAAAAGAATCTGGCAGAAAAAAGTGCGGGATTTCCCTGTGAAGCGAGATATTGGAAAAAAAATTTGTGGCGTTTTTCCCGCTAGATGACATTAAATGCTCAGCAGTCGGCAACTACTAATCGCATCGGCAACACTAGACGTGCGTTTAAAAAATGACATTTTAATCTTTGTTTTGAGCCGAAAAAGATTGAAATCGGTGAAATGGATCAAAAGTTATTTTATTTTGAAAATGGAAATAAATAAGGAAAAAATTCGCTACATTTTGCAGGATCACTACGATAAAGGCAAGAATGCTGCACAGATTTGTGAAAAAATTTGTACTATTTATGGTGAAGATACTCTATCAAAATCAGCAGTACGGAAATGGTTCGCTCGCTTTCGTGCTGGAAATTTCGACGTGAAAGATGAACCTCGCTCCGGTTGACCAATCACTGAAAAGTCCGATGAAATCATGGTAAAAGTCGAGCATGAGAGCACTGTGGAGATTGCCAGGGAACTAGGCATCGACCACAAAACAGTTTTAAATCATTTACATAAAGCTGGAAAAAGAGCTCAAGTTTGAGTTCCTCAAGTTTGAGTTGAGTGTTAGGAACATGATGGACCGAATTATGGTATACATTTGTGATATGCTACTGAAACGGAATGAAATTAAGCCATTTCTGAAGAGAACGATAACTGGTGATGAAAAATGGATCATCTACGACAATCCAACTAGAAAAAGATTGTGGATAAAGAAAGGAGAGAAGGCGCAAGCAATCGCAAAACCTGGATTGACGAGGAAGAAGGTGATGTGTGTGTGATGGGACTGGAAGGGAATCGTTCACTATGAGCTGTTATCGTCCAATCAAACAATTAATTCTGAACTCTACTGTGAACAACTGCAGAGATTACAACAAGCAATTGAGAGGAAGCGGCCAGAATTAATCAATAGGAGAGATGTTGTCTTCCATCACGACAACGCTCGACCATACACATCTTCGATGACTCGGCAAAAATTGCGAGAGCTTGGCTGGGAAGTTTTAATGCATCCACTGTATAGCACCCTCAGACTATCATTTGTTTTATCTCTGCAGAACTCTCTTAATGGTATAAAGCTAGCTTCAAAAGAGGCCTGTGAAAATCACTTGAAGCAGTTTTTCGATCAGAAACCACAGAAGTTCTATCGCGATGGAATTATAGCTCTACCCTAAAAATAGCAAAATATTATAAAAAATAATGGAGCATATTTGGTTTAAATAAATTGATTTCAATACTCTAAGAAAAACACTTTAATTTTATTAAAAAATCGCCACGAACTTTTTCTCATACCCAATATTAAACGTAAAGGTTGAGGACCATTGAGGTTAGGAAAACAACAATGAAATACTAAGATGCGCTGTAGTCAAAAAGTTCCCGGAATTACCACCAGGTGATGCTCTGAGTCAGCTGATTTGAGTTCTGTTTTTTTGATTAGGTTGCCACATCTATCATTGACATTCTCACCAAATTTTATCACTATAGCTTGACATTTGTAAAAGTTACGCCTTGAGTACACTACCTCTACACATATTTTCGATTTTGGATTTGTGGGCAAACAACTCGTGGATTTTGCACCATGATAACGCACCGGCGCACAGTGCCATCATTATCCGTGAATTTTTGACGAAACGAATACCATCCAACAGCCATCGAATTCACCTGATATGGCTCCCTGCGATTTCGATCGAGTCAAAAAAACCATTACGGGAAACGCGTTTTAACAGCTGAAAGGAGGTAATGGAAAAATCCAAGACGGCTCTGATGGCTATACCGACAATAGAGTTCCAGAAATGTTTCGAGAGCTGGATCAAGCGCTGGCATAAGTGCGTTGCAGTCGAGTACTTTGAAGGGGAGTACTTTGAAGGGAATAATATCACTTTTGATGAATAAAACTTGTATTTTGAATTTTCTGAATGAATTCCGGAAACTTTTTGATCAAGGTAGTATTTTCATATTCTATGGCTACATATGCATGTGTTACCGGAGAGAAATCTGAGAGAGTATCCCAAACCAAGAGAGTTATTCTGAAGGATGAGAGAGGGGAACGGTATGACAAAATGTAAATATTTACTTATTCTTGATGTCATTTTTAATATTTTTAAAAATATTTTTATTACTTATTGTATTATTGGGATAAACTTCCGAAAATGCCAAACGCCTGATTTTCATGAATTGGCAGAAACACTAAATGACATCAAATAAATGTCTTCAAATAGATTTTTACTGACAAAGTTTAATGCCAAAAATATTTGAACAAAGTTTGCGACCGCACTCACGAGCATGAACTTCGTTGTGCACTCGTGATCATAGTTCTTTACAGTTTTTGCCAATAATCATAATCCTGTATTTAAAATCGACAATATATCACAATAACCTGACAACTTCCACTAGCTCTTAACTGTCAATATCGAATATTGCGCCAGGCACGAGAGAGCGTGCTACTCTTTCTCAGAATTAGGCAAAAGATTTTACTTGAATTATAAAGATCTCTACAGGATCACGAAACGCGGATGGCTCGAATAACCGATTGCTCAGTCACGAGATTAAGGGAGTGATTTATGATCGGGAAGATATCTTGAAGAATGAGTAGAGCAATGCAACATAAAATATAATAACATTAAAATATATAGAGTTTGTAACAAGTAATGATAACAAAAAGTAAGAAGTAATGATAACAAATATATTCTATCATTCGTTTACACTATTCCGTACGCAGATTAGCGAACATACATTATATAAAGCATTAATGAGGCGTAATTGCCCCTCTAAACGGAATTCTCGACACGCGATATTAGATACACAGATTTTCGATTTCGACAGTATGAGATCCAAATTTCTGAATGACTCTATGAATCGTTGATATGATAATTAAAAAAATTAATCGGAATGCGAATCGCAGTAATAGTCAACTGTGCTTAACGCGTAACACTTCTGACCTCGAACTCGATCGCGAAAATGATGAGAACTATTATGCCGGAAGATGGAGATTCTAGAGCAAGAACATTACCTAAAATCTAATACAATTCCGACGCTCAAACGCGGCACAAAATTATGACGCAATGATACAATACAACAAAATGACCTGGCTGTGGCCACGATGGGCGTGTAGAAAAACTGACTTGAAATTAACGAAACCTATACGATCAGGCGGGATGACATGATCACGCGCTGCTATGTTACTCGCTACAATATCAAACAAACAAACAAACTGATACACTTCAACAAAACAAAATGATACACTCGCGGATATGTGCGATTCCTTCGATTTTAGAAATCGGCGGCTTTACAATACTATATGCTGCGCTCGTCTCACGGAATTCTCCCCTGGCAGCTCGTCTCTCACTCTCCATTTCGCAATCGCTATTGGGACGTCCTGTATCCTCGCACATTTAGCTTTCGAGTTCGCTATAACACAAGACAGGCCCGAAGTCCTTTCGGGGGCACGCAGACACCGTAAGCTCACTTGATAAGCCTGATTAGTCGCGAACTATCTCGCGAGTCCGTGCGCCCTTACGAGTCGTTGTCACGTCGCGCGCCCTATATTCTTGCGCGCGGAATATGACTTGTGGCTGGCTTTTGTGGCTCGCAAAATTCTCCTCTGCATTATTTGGGCGGAAGACTTCTAGTCCTCATCTAGGATGTGATGAGTTCTTCCATTGTGTGACATCTGCTTCCGCATTAGTGTGTCCTCTCCCAGCAAAGGCTTTCTCCAGCAGGATCTCCTGCTTGTTTTATGGCAAAAAGTGGATCCGTCTTTTCGCCGCTCGAGTCTTTCCCTCCTTAAGAAATGCCTTTAACAAGAAGAAATCCGGCAATAGGAACATATGCTCACAAACAGAATATTATTGTAAAAAATCAAAGCAGTGTCACCTGCGTGCCCTTCCTGTAGTAATTTCATATCTCTGATTCGCATCTCCAGTCTTCAGTCCTCTTTCTTGACATCCGTTCAGGACGTCTTTCTCTTAATCGCCGATAATAAACTCTTAAAGAGACTTGTAAGAAAAATAATAATATAGAAATAGATATCTAAATTATAATTCACATCACCCTTTGGCTTCCAAGAAAGGAGTATTCGAAATGAATAAACTAATGTAGTACATCTATTTCAGGTTTCAGGTAAAAAACCTGCATGAAAAAAATTAATACATTGTTAGATAATTGTTATCCTTTAAGTTTTTCAAGACTATTAATAAGAAACTTAAATACTATTTTAATAAAAATGAAAATAGGAAACAGAAGAAGAATAGCAATATGTTGATTAATAAATTTTTTACTACTTCATATGTAAAAAGTGCTTTCATATGTAAAAATACTGACAGATTTTCTATCATAGCAAACAAAGTTATAATAAGCATATATACAATTCCTTACAAATTGAATAGATTCATTGTGACGGATAAAGATGACGTAATAAAATGAATAAATGTGACATGATGTACACAATTGATTGCCAAAAATGTGAAGCTACTCATACGTATGAACAAACTAAGCGTCAATTAAAAATTAGGATTAATGAACGTATAAAAGATATAAATAAGAAATGTAATTCATCCATGATTTCAGAACATAGATTATTCCAAAATTATGAATATAATATTATGAATTTAATTGGGAAAGTGTGAAAATTTTACAACAAGTCCTCATATGTTAAAAGATCTGTATCAGAAATGATACACATCAAAAAACAGATACTAGTATTAAATAAACAAAAAAACGATACCGAATTGTTATCGGATACCTATTTTCTCATCCTGGAACATTTATCCCCCACTCGATCTATTATGTTTCCAACAACTAATAGAATAGATAATATGTAACTAATGTATTCTTGTGTGTGTATTGAGTCAACAATGTGAAAGGTTACATTTTTAAGTTGTTGGATGAATCTTTTGTTGGAGGAAATTAGGTAATTTAGATAATAACTAAAATTGCTAACAATATATATAATTGATTATAATGATATAACGATCATATTTTACATAAGGGCTCTTTCAACATAAGATTTTCTTTATTGTACATGGTTTAGGAAGCATGAATCTCTCCGTTGAATCGATTTATTTATACAACGAATCTACATCAGATATACATTGGTGGACAAGGAATAACATAACTGTACAGGACATCTTAAAGCGGATCACTAAGAAGTCTACATAATAATAGAGTGAGGACATTAGACAACGATTAAATTATTTCTTCGAATATGAAGATATAGGTTATCATATTGTCTGTAATTATATTTTAAATTGTGTCACAAAGAAGGCCCTTATTGAAGGTTGAAACGTTTGACATAATAGATTATATTTTGGGAAAGAAGTTAATACAAGAATTGACGTAAGCGAACTAAAGCTTGAATAGTTTATATTTAATTTAAATTATATTTAATTGAGCCAATAAATATATGAATTTAATATAGAAATAATAATTTTCCGCGAAATGTAGCAATAGAAATCAGAAGTCACGATAAGCACCGACACACCTGCCCTCCATGTTGGGAGGACACAGGACAAAAATTTGGCACTATTTTATCAGGCCGATCTTTGTGACGGACAATGAAAATGTTATCTTATTTAAATATATCTTATTTAAATATTTGGCATTGAAATTCTTTAAAATAAGTTATTACATGTGAAAAGTCGTGCGCCTCTAAAATAAGAGAGGGGAAGTGGGATAAAAATCGCTTTGCATGGAATTCTCTTGCCAGGGAGGGAAGTGGTGAGAATTGCTTTGCGTGGAAAGTCATACGCTCTTTAGCAAGAGAAGAGATGAGATGAAAGTCGCTTTTATAGTTTAACCTTTTTTCCAAATTGCTGGAAAAACCTGAAGAATTTCGGTTTTTTTTCGAAAAATTATTTTTTATGGGAAGGGGGAAATTGTTGTTTTTCTATGTAAATGACAGAATACGTTTTAAATTTCTTCATAAAATTAATATACGATGAAATTATGTAATCTTATTTTTATTAAAATTTTTTAGCTTTCTACATATTTTTATAGTAAAACTTAATCTAACCTTCCTTTAGTACATAGCAAGGCTTAAGTACACGCATTGTACTGCGCAAGTGATTATTATGATGCGGTATGGTGCTTCTCAAAGTTTAGTGTAGAAATAAGAAACAAATCTTATTTATTTGTGTTACCCTTAAAATTTTTGTATTTCAAATGAAATAGATATATATTCATTAAAAAGAAAAGAAAGCATAAATGTTAAGTAAGAAAAATAATTTGAACGATTAAAAATTAATATACATTTATAAAGATTAATATACATTTGTATATTGATTAATATACAATTTACATTTGTAATCATTAAATTACGAATAAGTTTTTAAAAAATTTCGCAATTTCTTTTATTCCTGTTGAGAATATGACCAAGGGAGGACACACATATAGCACGTATCATATTAGACCTAAGATTATATACCTTTTTATGTACATCACAGCGAGCACACCAAAATAGGTTTTTTGTTAAATACGCCTTTTGACTTTCATAAAGTTTATCTAAGTCGGTAATTATATACACTGGATTGATTCCCTTACACTCTATCAACAGCTAAAATAAAAATATGTAATAATTCGGTAAGTGATTTATAATGTATACTTAGGAAAAAGAGTACACGTTGACGCATGCTACAAATCAATTTAAATTTAACATTTACACACATTTTATATACTTATCTTTTGTTAAAATTTTTAGTGACTACGTTGACAATATTTTCCTCTGTGGGAATATGTTAAATATTAATTAATTTTTGTTCTTACGCTTCCCTGGGCAAATGGAATCTGATGTCAACGTATTATATGTATTTTCTTTACATAACGTAATGGCATTTTGTTGTCATAGACTATAGGCGTAACGTCATCTCTGACATCTCTGATATAAAATGAAACACCTATTTTTTCAAATAGTTTTCTAACGTGTACGACCTCTCTTGTGGCATCGGACAGAACCATATATTCGGCTTCCATAAGGTAACTGATTTTTTACGCTTTAAGAACACACGTAATCGATCCTCCTGCAAGTGTAATGTCCGAATGTGATCTTCGACTAATGCCAGTCCAATCGACATCTACAAATGTTTTCAAACTTTCATGGGTTTTACAAAATATTTAACTGAAGTTTTTAGTTTGTTTCAAGTAATGTAATAAGGACTGTCCAAGAAAAAAACCTTCCCACACAAAAAGTCACATATCCTCCAAACTACTTAAAAAAAAAACAATTTTTTAATTTAGTAGGCTTTGCAATGAATGTAAAAAACAAATTGAAATAGTTTCGTAATCGTTTTGTTCTCAGTTGCAAAATGGCAAGTGAAATAGAAACACGCAAATCCATAATCAAAATTTTTCAAAAACATCCGGAGTGGAGTTTCATCAAAATCGCGCGGGAGGCGGGAATTTGCAGGAAAACGGTGTCAATAGTCAGGCGTTTCAAGGAAGACATGACTATCAATCATAAAGAAGGATCTGGAAGGAAAAAGGGTTTTTCAGAATCTAAAAACAACGAAGAAAAAGGGCATCCGAGGAAGTGACCGAGACCACCATAAAAAGTATGATGGAGGGGATTCTAGAAAAAATTAAAAATTTTTGTCAAAAGTAGTTTTTAAGAATTTTTTAAAATATAGTTTTAATTGTAATTAAAAAACGTTTCTAAAATGGGTTTGCTTTTGAAAATCGGTCAAGTGGTTTGGAGGATATGTGAGTTTTTGTGTGGGAAGGTTTTTTCTTGGACAGTCCTTATGTGTTTGACAATGTTTTTTTCTCGGATTTGTATTGAAACTATTATACTCAATACTCCAGCTGTGAAAGTTATGTCCTATTCGACACAAATACTCACCGAAGCATCCGTGCTCGGTGAATATCTGTGTCATCCTGTACGACAGTCCGCCCTACGCTCTATCGGCACGATCCACTCTCGCAGGCAGAACGCAAGAACCCTAATCTTCCAGTGCCATAGCTCTTGGAGTCCATTAAGCGGAGCACCCAGCGGTTGTATGCATCCTCTCTTGCAGCTTGATCGCCTCCATGGTTCATGAAAACGGAACCACTCCTTGTGCCCCAATGCAGGAGTAACTATCGGCCTGCTTGTTCGCCGCTAGGTCAGCGAGTCGCGCTCCCGCGAGGGCCGTCGCATGAGAGATCATCCGGTACAAGGCAGGCGGAGGATCAGCCTCCTTTGAACGCTAAAGAGCGCTCTTTTACGCTCTTGACTCTCTGCCTTGCCCGCCTACAGCGGAACGCTGTACAAGATATGACATTACAGCATGCTCATGTACATTTTTCGCATCAACGCACCTGGACCACTCAGATTGGATTTAGGCTGGCGAGCGCGTCCGCCATCTTGCTCACCTTAGGAGCGAGCGTAGTGAAATGCTCGCCGGAGCCCTACCACTATCCAAAGTAAATCCAAGATATTTGATCATCGGGCTCATCTGGACGTGGGCCGTTTCTATCTAAGAAAGAGGATCTAAGAAAGAGGAAACTCTCCATTATGGAAAAACATGCATTTTATTTTTTGGGGAGACATGTCCAGTCCCAAGTCCAGTATCGCTCACGACACGGGCGGTGACAATATGCGCGCTCGCCGCTCCTCCCCAGTCATCCCCCGCGAGCACTAGAGTGTCGTCTGCGTAACAAACCATCTCGGCTTCCAGCAGGAGGGCAATGCGGAAGACGCGATCATATGCTAGATCTCATAATAAGAGCTAGAACGAATCCTTAGGGATCCCGCATGACATCGCGATCTCGAAATCTCGTTCCTCCGTATATATGAGACGACTTTTCTCCCAGAAATCCTCGATTATGGCGACCAGGCAAAGAGATATTTGGATGTTCCATCGCCTCCTTTCTTCGGTCCCAGAGGAGAGTTTTGAATGCATTCTTGATTGACCGCAGAGGGGCAATTTCCTCCGACTACCAGTAAGTCGCTCTACGGGCCGGCGGGCGGCAACTGTGAGGCATCGCATACCCTACGCATAATGTCACGATGTCTCTTCATCCTCATCGTCCACCCAATCCCTTCCGCCCTCCAGTTTCCTGGAGAAGGTTCATGATTTGCGCTTGGAAGATATTACATTATTTCGCGGAGAGCCCATCTCTCCTTGATGTTAAAGCTTTCCTATTACGTGGGATTCATCGTCCGTCTACTTAACTGCGTGATGACATCTGCAGTGCCATGCCTGAAATAAAAAATAAAATATAAAGTTAATAGTGCGAATAATAGAGATATCACACTTTTCGATAACTTCGCAGATATCGAGAAAAATCGAAAATATCAATCTTACTTAAAATGCATTTCTTAATGCGTACTTTAAATCCATTTTTAAATCCATAAAAATGGATTGAAATGGATTGGATCCAAATTGACACTAGTTTAATATTCGAAGAAAAAAACATTCATATCTAAGGGTTATAAATTTTATTTCTAAGACATTATAATAATTATATCTAAAATTAACTTCAAATTGGTATTAAAAAACGCACCTTAGTGGAATTCGAAATTGGAACTTCTGAATTATGAATCTTCTGTTATTCGCTACATCAATTCTTCAATTGGTAAAGGTGTTATTCTCAACTTCAATTACAACTAGCTAAACTAGTAACGAAATTATATAGATATAATAAAAATATTATTAATAAAAATATTATAATATATTTTAACAGATATAATAAAGTATTTATACAATATTACTATGAACAATTTATACAATATTACTATGAGACAACATTGGGAAATGTCGGATAATCTAATCTCGCTTGGCCAATGTCGCGCCATGATTAGCTTAATATTGAGGGCTGGGGGACTGTGTTCGACTTAATTTGTTCACATCATCATTCATTTTACTTCTAATAAAAAAAACAAAAAGCATAGCTCAATTATTTTTACGTTACAACTTTTTTGAACTTAATTAAATTAAAACAAAAAATTTTCTACTTATAATTTTGAATGATTTAGATAGCATTTAAGGTCCATTTTTTAAATAAAAACTTTTTTTATTCAATTAGATTGAAAAACTGCGTTTCATATTTAAAATATTGAATTGAGTATTTACGTTACACAAATATTGCTGATATTATTTCAGAATTTAACTGAATTAAAAAACTGTACTTCCTAATCACAATTCTGAATTGAAGAGTATTTACGATTGCAGAAAATGCTAATATTATTTTTAAATTGAAAGACATAGAAATATGCTCTATGCAATTCCTATAAATGAATAAAAATGCATTCAAGATTGAAAAGAATTTTAATATTCATAAATACGTATTTCTGAAAATCTGAATTCATTTTAATTTATTTCAATTCATTATATCGATTCTCATTATATCGATTGATATTATTAGATGTACAACTTTGCTTCCGCCGTTTTCCTATAGATGGTTTTAGCGGTAAGTGGTGGTCGAAATAAATAGATCATAGACATCATACAATAAACTTAGGCATCTGTCAACATAACCCCATAGAAACATTAGTCGATTTGTGTCTGCATCATAAAGTTATTCTCGATTGAAAATGTCAGTTTACGAGCCAAATTCTCATCATTTGCGTGAGGTTTTAATTTTTTGCTTCAATATGAAGAAATCTGCGGCTGAGGCTCCTCGAATGCTCTCAAATACTTATGGTGAGGCCGCTATTAGTGAAAGAACGTGTCGTGAGTGGTTTCAACGCTTCAAGAACGGTGATTTTGATGTCAAAGACCGGCATAGCAGTGGAAGAGAGAAGATTTTCGAAGATGCAGAATTGGAGGCATTACTTGAGCAAGACTCGTGTCAAAATCAAGAAGAATTGGCACAATCATTGGGAGTGACTCAACAAGCCATTTCAAAACCTCAAAGCCATGGGAATGATTCAGAAGCAAGGAAATTGGGTGCCGTACGAATTGAAGCCGAGAGATGTTGAACGGCGTTTGTTTGCTTGTGAACAGCTGCTTGAAAGGCAAAGACGGAAAGGATTTCTGCATCGCATTGTGACTGGGGACGAAAAATGGGTTCATTACGATAATCCCAATCGCAGAAAATCATGGGGAGTTCCCGGCTTCCACGTCGACGGCCAAACCGAATATTTACGGCTCCAAGGTCATGCTCTGTATTTGGTGGGACCAGCTCGGCGTAGTGTATTATGAACTGTTAAAACCGACTGAAACAATCACAGGCGATCGGTATCGAACGCAATTGATGCGTTTGAGCCGAGCATTGAAAGACAAACGGCCCCAATACAATGAGAGACACAATAAAGTGATTTTGCAGCATGACAATGCTCGACCCCATGTTGCGAAAGTGGTCAAGACATACTTGGAAATGGGAAGTCCTACCCCACCCGCCGTATTCTCCAGACGTTGCTCCCTCTGACTATCACTTGTTTCGATCAATGGCACACGGCCTGGCTGATCAGCACTTCCGGTCTTATGAAGAAGTAAAAAATTGGATCGATTCGTGGATAGCCTCAAAAGATGACCAGTTTTTTCGACGCGGGATTCGTACGCTACCTGAAAGATGGGAGAAAGTAGTGGCCAGCGATGGACAATACTTTGAATCATAAATGTATAAGCAGTTTTTTACAATAAAGCCTCGAATTTCGGAAAAAAAACGGCGGAAGCAAAGTTGTACATCTAATAATTTATTATTTTAATGCTTGACTTTATTTTTGTAAACAATGACATTATATGTATCTGCGACACAACATTTCAAACAATATCATTCAGTCTTAACTCTGCTTTGACTAACTAGTATTTTTATACTGTGACTTATTTGTTTTATAATGGTATTGCATGAATTCTTGGACTTCTTTCTTATTATCATTTATTTTTGTATCTGTAATCACTCAGCATCAAATGGTAAGCTACATATTAGTATTTATAAATTCACCATTACTCCGTACTTTTTCACATTCGTTCCAGAAATGAATTGTGTAAAATTGCAAGAAAATTCATGCACCTCAGTTTGGAATTTTCAATTCTATAATGACTGCTATTGCATAAGTGATAACGCATATGTTCTAAAAACTGTATTAACGCTGATGATGACTTCAAAAAGAGTCGAACGTTTGTTTGTATGGAAATACACGCTATCAAGATCTGCACTGATTAACATTATTTTTTTATTACGCTCCAACTGCGTTATACTCTCATCTGCCCATTTTTTCAGGAACTAATCCTTTTAATCTTGGAACTGGACCACGTGTGATCTCTGAAAAGGCAAAACGACTACTTGGTTTTAGGATTTTAAATTTGGAGAATGAGAGACACATTATTTATTATTACTTATTATTAACATTATTTATTATTACTAATCATTATTAATCTATCATTAACGCATTACAAATTTAATACAATACAATTATAAAATATAAAAAAAAGGTTATACATTAATAAATTTATTATTACGAACTAATTTACACTAATTTATACTAATTAATATGATTACTATAATACAAGGAAAGAAAGATTTACAAATGACAAGATAATTATTATTAACTATTTACATGTTATTAAATCACCAGAGAGTTAAGTTTCAGGGCGAGCAGTGCTGACTGGTTTTTATTTATTCTATCTCGCGTATAGTAGCGGAGGAAGGAGCAAAAAGATTGAAAAAGAATTTCATCGGAATTAAATATGTGTAGGCAGAATTTGGAAGAAACATTGGAATGAACAAGTGAGAAGGTTGGCTGGTAATAGCATTTTTGATTTCGTGGGGAAGAGATTGTAGAAGAATTCTACGGGAACGAGATACGGGTAAGATGATCGAAATAGTACTGGGATGTGGAACTTGGTGGCTGCCCTGGGAAAGAACTCTTAGGAAGATGGGATATTGAGCGCGGGAATTGTCTGTATCATCGATTCCATTGATTTTAATGACATTTAAAAGAACATTATTTGAATTAGTGAATTATTTATTCTTTAACGAATTAGTTTAATTTCGAGACAAATAAATGATAATCTATAAGACTTACAATTTTCTACTATAGGAATGTTCGCATCAAATGTCGGAACTAAAAGAGATGGTGAGGATCATCACTTGACTAAAAGCTCGCGCACAGACTCTAAGATTTTTATGAAACGGAAACTATTTAACGAAAATTTTGTATACATGATGATGAAACCGTAAATAATTTAATGACTAACTTAATGAGCAGAATAAGACACAAAATAGGCGAAAAAATCAGACATAGAATAAGAACAGATATAATGAGAGCGAGTCTCTCGCAGTGTCACCGTTTATATCTGAGAGTTTTGGTAGATGGATCTTTAATGGAATGTGTTAGAAAATTGAGGATTTAGTTGGTAGAATTTTTCCGCTTCTGGTAAAAAATTTGTTTCTTGTATTATTACTAGCAAACTACTTCCAAAATTGCTTCGCCCGCATTACAAGTTTCAATTTCTTGAAAATTTATTCGTGATATGTCATCATCTTCTCTAAGGGTTTCAGGTCACCCATTGGGGTGAGTCTAATTTAAGTTTCTCTGTTTGGAAGAGAATTTCACTCATCTCTTTCAAATGTCCCTTTCTTGATTGATTTATTTGAATTTTCACATTTCTCCTCCTTTTTTTTTTAAATCCGATTTCTTTTGTATTAGATACTTAAACGTGCGCTTTCTCGTTTACAAGACAATATTTTCCAGATTTTATGATCGTCAGCAAAAAATTAAAAACTACTCTTGTCATCCTGCATTTATTTTATCACTTCCTGTTGTTGACAAAAAAATGCCCTTCAACTTGTTTTTGCGCGTTTGGAAATGTAAATTTTTATCTATTCTGATCCCTGATCTGTGTTTAGATTTTGTATTTAATGAAACTTATATTTAATGAACATGTTTAAACAGAATTTTCTGTTTCTTAATTTTTTACGTAAATTTATTGTCGTGAATCAGATAATTTTGGATATCTATGTTTCTGCTTTCCAAAATCATTGGGAAGGTTTCCAACGATATGTTTCCTAAATATTGTCACGCTTGCCGATCGGTGACCATTAACGCTCGCGTTTTTTGTTCGCGCTTTGTCCTAATGATCACCTTGTTGAATGTTCAAAACAAGGAAATTATGAAATTCACTGGATGTAACCGGATATTATTGACTGTTTTTATTATCTTTCACTTCATTTCTTTTTAAAAGAATCGACAGGACAAGATTATCTGCACCTTGATTATATAGTACAGTTAAAGTGCAAGTAATTTTGTCTATCAGTGCGGATCTACAATAAGTTTTTAAGCCTTAAGTCATAAAAAAGGGACAAATCATAGTCAATTATTCTCCTCGCATTCAATTATAATTGGTCAAATTCTTACGGCTTAAAGCTTAAAACTATTGTAGATCAGGTTTACAACATTGCGATCAACGCTATCAATCGACAGCCTAACGCGACCGAAGTAGCCACACACTTACATGAGTTGTCTATGTCACACAGACGGCTTATATGTTGAACACTCATGCTCATTTGAACACTAAGGCCGATATTCAGTCTTATATTCAAGATCGTCTTAAGTACAATCTTAAGAATTAAGATATCTTAAGAATTAAGATATCTTCTAGATTCATAGTCGAAAAATAAGACCATACTTGAGTAAAATCTCAAATTAAAATTTATCGAAAATGATCTTATTTTAACGTTCTCGAGAGAATAGTCTTAACATGATTCATAAATACATTTTGCTCAAAACAAGCATAGATTTAAGACTATCTTTTTATTGTAATTATTATATTCTTATTTTTCTTATTTTTCTAAATATTACATTTATATTTTACTGTTATTATATTGAGATCTAGCAGAACCAAGTATTTTTACATAAAAATTTAAATGTTATAAATTTTCTATTTAAATTAAATTTTTTTGTTGTATACTGTTAGATCTTTAATTTTTTTTTAGTAACACTTGAATTGATTTGAGAGATAACGCAATTTTATGATATAATAGTTTCATTTAAGAAGAATTAAATTCCATTTGGATTGGAATAGGAAAATCCTTCAATAGGAATGCAAAGATATATATTTAGGTTCCATGTATAAAAATTGTATAAAAATTAACTCTCAGTATAAGGGGCTAACGTAATCTCATCCGATTTTCATAGTTCAAACATTCGAACACGCTTTAAGCAATGGTGCTGAGGCTGGAGAGAAAAAAAACTTACCACCTCTACAATTCTCTTGTTTGGCAATCTTTTAATGTGCCATTAGAAGATAGATTAGCTATATAGTTGTAAAGTGCATGATGGGGTTACTTTAATCCTTTGTGGGTCAAAGTCAGAAAATCTGGACTTACTGCAAAATTAAAATGTAAGTAGAAATGATTAATTGAATTATTTATGTTTTAATCATGAGTGCACATCATAAAATTTTAATCATGAGTGCTCATCATAAAAAAATTTAAGTTAATTTTATTGTTATTCTTAATATCAGAAAAAGATTTTTTTCTTTTTCTTCCTCGTTAACGACTCCTGCAACAAATGCGCCACAATATAGCCAGTATCCAATGTAGTAAAGAAGTACAAAATTAAAGATAATGCAATGCCTGCGAAAATAGCGAAGCCTGTTCATGTAATTTAGACAAAAAAAACTTCTTTTAAATATTTAGCGTGCGATAGTCCAATGTACCGAGAGCATGTAATAAAAATTTGCTGCTCTAAAAATGCTCTACGAAAAATGTTTCTTAAAATACATTTACATTCTAAAATACATTTTTATAATAAAGTGCTTGTGCATATTAATTTATATTTTTGTTACCACTGATGTCTATGACATAAATGAAGTCACGAGAGTTGCTTAGCAAACTAAACTAATTATTGATTAATGAATTGATTCTCAACTACTTCCTTCTTAGCCGGCAATTCGGCAATTCGGAATAAACACCAGAATACAAGAACGGGAAGGTTGGTAATTCCATGGCCGGATTTCGTGTAAATCGAAATAATGAGGGCCGATCGTAAAAGTCCCCTCGGGAATAGGTATGATAGTCCGCGGGAATTGTCTAACGAGTGACTCAAATGAGTCACTCTCTTGGATGCGGAAATAGGATCTCGATGGTGGAGAAGAAATTTCTTCTAGGAACTCTACGCTGTCCATGAGGAGACGGAGTTCCTCTAGGGGAAAACGGGATTGAGATAACGGATGAATCGGGTGTAATGGAAGGGTATCGGGGAAAATTCGCTCCGTCAAAGCATTCGAAAACGCGGGTAACAGAGATCGAAGAGGAGATAAAGGAATTCGAAGAGATGGTGAAAGCGAAGGAGGAGGTATCTCTAACACGTTTCGATTAGCAAGTAGAGCCGGTGATGGCGAAGGTAGTGGAGGCAATGTGTTCTCAACTGGGCGACTCCAATCTCGAGAATTCTCAAGATACTCCTGGTACGCTTGGTTCAGAAGTCTCCGCGCTTCACGGTAGGACCGGCTTCTAAGCCAACCCTTGGGGCGGTTTAAGCACTATAGTTCAGCGTGGATTAGGTTTTACAATGAATATATGTGTGTGCGTGTGCGTGCGTGTGTACGTGTGTGCGTGCGTGCATATGTGTGTGTGTGTGTGTGTGTGTGTGTGTGTGTGTGTGTGTGTGTGTGTGTGTGTGTGTGTGTGTAGTAGTTAGTAGTAGTACGTACTTCGTCGTACTTCTCTCGTAGTACGTTAGTTTACGTTAGTTAGGAGTAGTCGTACGTCGGTACGGTAACGTCCTACTCGTGTGT
>NW_012130090.1:3548145-3564143 GCF_000143395.1 Atta cephalotes
TAGTTACTAGTCGTATGTCGNGTAGTTAGTTACGTAGTAGTATATGTGTGTGTGTGTGTGTCGTGTGTGTGTGTGTGTGTGGTCGTGTCGATTAGTGTGTGTGTGTGTGTGTGTGTGTGTGTGTGTGTGTGTGTGTGTGTGTGTGTGTGTGTGTGTGTGTTAAGATGAGACTTACTGCTACTCTCTGCAAGTTTTAGCTTTTGAGGATGACTGTCGGAAGTCCGATCTCTGTGATTATAAGATTCCAAGGAGAGGGTTGAGTCAGCGATTTGGTGGCTTCGGTCGAGTCACTTGACAATAATAAATGAATAAGATCGCTTGATTGAACTGATCGCGGCTCACCAAAATCGAGCGATATGATTGCAGAGTATCAGCTCACTAAATAACTTATATAATCGCGAACCGGCAGAGTTTCGTATTGAAGATGGAGTTTGATTGCCTGACTGTTCGCGAAGAACCTCCTTTTTATGTTCGCGAATTAGTAGTGCCTCGTGTTATTGGTTTAATTTAAAATTAGAATTAAGGTTGTGAAATGGGATACTAGGATATGTGTCTGAGACAACTTTCGTCATCAATCATTTGCCAGACGTTCAATAAAAGTTTAGAGTCACATGTGTCATTTATTACCGACAACTGCTGTTTTAGTTTGTAATTCTTAATCTATTTACTTTTTCTCGGGATAAAGTTCATCTATTCGGCACTTGGTTCAAATTTTTAATCAAAAACTTCGTCCAGAGTGGATTATTAATCTAAAAAGGCAAATGTTATTCGGCTCGTCACTATTGTAACTTCCTATGGTAGAAATAGATGGTCTACCGATATTACTTGTTAATAACTTATAATGATGATGAAAATTCTAATCGAAGAAAAGAACTGTGGAGTCTGGACGTAACACATTCTTCAAACTGGAAACACAAACCTTTATTTCATTTTTGAAAGCAAAAAAGGAATTCCAGCTTATATAACATCTTCAACGATGGGCATTTCAATTATTATTTTATGATTTTAAGATCGAGTACATCAAGATTGAATTTGGACACGCGAATGTTTTATCAAAATTAATTAGTCATCAATATCGTCCTGAAGAAGATTTTATAATTGCTTCCGTTCAATTGGAAATAGATTTGTTTTTAGTCATCAATGAATAACTTTAATCTTTTCCAATTTTTTTTCAGCAAATCAAAAATGCAACTAAAGAAGATGTTATTTTACAAAAAGTTATTAACTTTACCTTAAATTCTTGGCTACAGAAAGTCGATGAATCGGATTTACAATTTCTATGTCATCAAAATTCATTAACCGAGATTTAAGAATGTCTTCTTTTCAACGACAGAGTTGTAATTCCTCAGCAATTCCGTAAACAAATTCTCAAACAAATTCATAAAGGTCAAAGCTGTAAAACAAAATGTACAGAATTATTTCAATATCCCCGAGAATAGAGCAAATGAAGATCATAGCTTATACATAGCATAGTTTATACGTCTATTGGCCCAAGATAGAAAGAATTGGCCTCAAGAAATAGAAGAATTTGTTCGAAATTGCAAAAATTGCATACTTGTTGTGAAATCACCATCAATTAAAATATCATTATCAAGCTGGTCTCTTCCTGCAAAACCATGGCAAAGAGTTCACATAGATTTCGCAGATCTTTTAAACGGAAAATATTTTGTTCTAGTTGATGCCTTTTTAAAATGGCCTGAGATAATTTCGACACAAGTAATTACATCTCAGCAAACTATTAATATTCTTCAAAAAATCTTTGCACGATTTGGTGTTCCTGAAAGTTTAGTTTCTGATAACGGAATTCAGTTCACTTCGGAAAAATTTCAAAACTTCTGTCTTTCTCAGGGGATTACTGCAGTACTCTTTACTGCATTTTTTCCAAGTTCTAATGGACAAGCAGAACGTTTTGTCAATATTTTTAAACGGTCACTCTCAAAAATCCAAACAAGGGAGAAAGTCACGGAACATCTTTGGACTTTCTTGCAATATTATAGATCAACTTCAAATCTTAATATTTCAAATCAAGTCTCTTCTGCTGAAGTCTTGTTTGAAAAACCTATACGAGTTTAGATTTTTTTAGGCCTTCAGAGTATTCGACTCTTCAACTTAAGAAGACAAGACTCTTTCTAAACAAAGACAAGAAGAACAATACAATCGGAGACATGAAATGAAATCTAAGACTTTTGAACTAGGAACGAAAGTTTACATTTAAATTCAAACTTACAATAAATGATCTTGAATTCCTGACGAAGTAATTAAAAAAGTTAGAAGAGTTATCTACTTGTTGATACTCGAAGTTTGGTTCGAGCTCATGCAAATCAAATTAGACTTCGATTTGTTGACGACATTGACAACTCACTTCAACAAAAGGAATTTCAGCTACCACTTGATATTAATTAATACTTTCAATAATGAAGAAAAACAAGTGGATTCTCAAGAAGTTTCCATCTCAAGAAACTTCCACTTTCCCTCAAAGAATTTCCACTGCATCTCAAGCTCACGAAAACAATGGATAAGAACCTTTTTTTTCTCAAGAATTGTCTGAAGATTTTGAAACGCAATCACAAGAGTTCCAGCATCAAAGTCAAGAACCAGAACCTTTTCAACAGGTACCTTAATTAGTAATTAGACAATCTTAGCACCACAGACGCAGTCCACCGAAATTAAAAGATTATCAGCGTTTCATTTTCAAAAAGGGAAGATGTTATCACTAATGTCTATGACATGAACGGAGTCATGAGGGTTGTTTAACAACTAACTAACTATTGATTAATAAATTGACTCTCAGCTACTTTCTTTCTTAATTCCTTGTATTTCATATTAACTATAAGCTCTTAATCAAACAAGAATCCTGTTTTTCTTCCGAAAAAAACATAACATTTATCGAAAATGTAAAAAAGATGTAACATATCTTCCCCTTTAAAGTCATTTTCAAAAACCATTTTTATTAATAATTTTATTAATTATTATTGTAATTATTAATACTGAATATAATAGTAAATTGTTAATATTTATCATAGAAGAACGACAGGATAACTTTTTTTTATTTATTTTTATCAAAATTCAAAGATTTTCGGTTTATGATTTTTGTTTCCATAAAATTGAAAAATTACTTATTTTCATTTTGCAAAAAAAATAATTTTAGAACAAATCGCAAAAACGCTTATAGTTTCTTAAAGTTCAATTCATTAGCTGTTGATTCATCAATAATAAAATCTTTTTCCATTTATTTTTGATAAAAAGTTGAGATTTTGAAAATAAATCGATTTTTTTTCGATCTCTTTTCATTTATTACAAAACATCTTTTATGCTATGACATTTTAGACTTTCTAACTTAAAAATTCTTTTTTTTCAATCTTCAAACGATTGAAAAAAAGTTAGTTAAAATCGATGCAGATACAAGCAAAAAAAGAACACAGAGTTACAAACCCGAATATGGATAGATAGGGACTTTTTTGAAGTATGGATACTGAGAGTTAAAGATAGTATTACTTGGATTATATTTTTTATTTAATTTGGTGTGAGATTTAACATAGCGCCAATTTTGTTGATATCAAATCTTTTATGAATGATACATATCATTAAAGTTAATATTATTTATTTACTTTGGCATGTGATTTAACTTGACGCCAATTGTTGACAGCAAATTTTTTTTACAAATAATAATACAATACATATCATTAAAGTAAATAACAAAGATAGTACCACTTGGGTTTTACTTTGATAGAATTTAACTTGATTAGTTAAGATTGTAGCAACTGAGTTTTAATTTTTTTATTTGATGCATTAGTTTTTTCAAGGAGTAATCATTTTGACAGGGAATTAAAGTTGCCATTACTTAGATTGGTATAAGAATATCTTCAATAAGAACTTCTTGAAGAAATTCTTGAAGAATTAAAATTACTATTAACTGAGTTAAATATTTAGGTTTTTATTCGAGAACCACATATATTCTTAGCACCTTTTTTTACTCTTTTTAAAAAATGTATTTGTACATGTATATGTAGCAAGATGTTCCAAAAAAATCGGAGCATCTAAGTCTCGGAAAGTTTTAGAAAAGTGTTTCAGACAACAGTTGTAGAATTCAAAAAGATTTATTTACTGAGCTTATCAGTTTGATCTTGGCGTCGCCATAGATCAAGGTCACATCAAATTTTTAATGCAACACTCTACTTTTGATTCCAGAATCTAATAGCGTCGAGAGTTTTTCATAATGTTATAAGAAAATATTTTTTCATTATTAAGTACTTTTTAAGTTAATATATTGTATAATGTATAATGCTTGAAAGTTACAATACCGTCAGCATTACTCAAAGTGTATTACGCGGGGATTACCTAGGCGGATTTTCATGTCTTTTGTGCTTAAAGAAAGATTGGAGAATAATGCAGCCAATAGCAAAATTGATTATCCTGCCAATGAAAGCAAGATCGGACGATGATATAGCTAAGGCAAGAGGACGATGATTCAACTGATTAAGGCAAGATCCGATGATGATCCAGCCAACTGGGGCATTTTTTTCTGAGCACAAAAGACGTGTAAATCTGTCTTGGCAATCTCCGCGTACACCTTGGGTAATGCTAATGCCGGCGGTACTGTAACTTTCAAGTAACATAACTCAAAAAATAAATAATAAAAAAATATTTTCTTATAGCATTTCGGAAAGCATTTGATATGCTGCTATTAGATATTGGAATCGAAAGTAGGGTGTTCCATTAAAAAAATTGAGGTGTCCTTGACCTGACTTTAACGATGTCATTCAAGATCAAACTGATAAGATTAGGAAATAAATCTTTTTGAATCCTACAACTTTTGAAATTTTACTGAAAAACTTTTCTGTAAAACTTAAAGGAAACGCCCCTATTATGAGATATCAAGTTCATTAATGCGAAATAAATGCTAGAAGTTTATGGGCAGAATTTTAAAAAATAATAGGTCATTTTGAAGGGGACTTAATAAGCTTTAAAATAACTTAATAAGCTTTATATAAAGTTTAATTCAAATTTCATTTTTTTTAAATTAAAGAAATTTAAAAAGCGAACAAATCATAAAGTCAAAAAATTGCGCTCCTAATATGAGATGACTCGAGAAATCGATAGTAAAACGCGAAGTATATCAGTATTACAAAAACTTTATTTAATGTTTCTAAAATATAAACGAACACAGCCAGCGTGCGCGAAAAATGAGCATGTGATAGATTACTCTTCTTTAGGTAGTTATAATAAAATATCGCAGAAATAGGCATTCAACATTTATTTCGGTTGCCCTTTTTATTTATTGTATAACATTTATTTTAGCAATGATTTTCACTATGACGTAGAAGCATACATCATTTCATATTAAAGATATTCTGGATATTTCATATTATGATTTCCATGCCTTTCGGTTTTACGATCATCAAATCTAACTTCTTTAATTATTTAATTCAACATATTCCGTATTTTTCTATTAGTACGATCTTACTCTATTACTACATAAAGAATTTATTGCCAAATATTTATTTATTAAATAATAAACAAGGTTTAAAGGCTTATCTCAATGAATCTTGAAGACATCCATTCTAAAATCTTTTTTTACAATGACTACATGATCTAATAATGAATTTACTACTAAATAGTTTTCAATCCAAGAGCAATAAATTCATAGTGGAACCAATAGGTAGCATTTATAGTATTTAATATAGCAAAAACGCTATCTCATATTAGGCGCCTACCCAGATAATAAAATTTCCTAAGAAAAGAAATAGGTGCTTAGCACAAGTTTCTCTTCAATTGCAATCATGTTGCAATTGTCATCAAAGCAATAATAATTTCGTTTAGGTCAACCTAGAAGCATTATACGGACAACGATTGTTTGCGCAAACGAGCGGAAATGCTGTAGCAAATTTATTCGTATAAATGTTGCTGTTGGAAATCGTTTTTCTAAAATATTTAGTCCACATTTTTATCAATCGAATGGAAATGGACTGTCGTCGAGCAGTATGCGGTACCGCTACCAGAAAGATGCATCGAGTTAAATTTAAAAAAAACAACATAAAATAGAATAAAAGACACAGCTTTAAAAGATTTTTCAATTGTCTAATAAAATAATTTTTTGAAGTGAGCCCCAAGGGTTCTAAGGTGAAAGGTATGATATTTTTTTTGAAATGTTTTACCGAAATCTTTGAATAAAATCTTTTAATATGTATTCTGTTCTGCATTGTAATTTTATTCATAGAAATTTATACCTGTCAACCAAATGAGTAGAATGTCTGAAATCAACTCATAAGTCACTTTAAAATATTTTTCAGAGTTTATGAAATATCTTGAAGATGTTTTTTAAAGAACTCTTAAAGATATCTTCAAGTTTTCTTTTGAATCGCGCAATTTTAAACAGAAAAGCATTGTTAGAAATTAATTCTTTTTATTACAACAGTTTCTTTTATAGTACTCAAATTGCAAGCAAATTTTATGTAGAATTAGTTTCCATCATGTTGCCGTGCGATTTTCCTAATCTATAAAACTTATTAAAAAGAAGAAGAAAATTGTTTCCAGTTGTACTTAACCGTTTTATGATATATACTGTCGCTAATATCATAAACAAAATCGGAATCCATTTTCATCAAAAAATGACAACTCAGGTCACGCAATTTGTATCAAATTTATAGCAACATACGGAAAACTTGCTATCTGCGTATCATAATAGGGAGCTTTCCTCTATATTTTTCAAAAATTGGTATATATTCAGGTGTCCCCATTTTTGGACCTATATACCATATTTGTAGTTATCTGAACTGCGCGCCGAATTGATTTTTCGGATTATAAACGCAATTAAACTAATAATATTACAAATTAAATTGACAAGCAATTTTTGATAATCAATTAGTTTGATGCTCGATTAGGCATCATATTAAAAAGATGTTAATGCGCTGAAAAACTGTAAATTTATTGTGAAAAGTATTGACTTACCTCGACCGGTAAGTCAAATCTCGGATCTCTTGTATTTCGTACGGGCGTATGAAATAAGCCTTTAGACTACCCAGGTCTTAGTATTCTTCATAATAATTAGTATACAATATGTACGGAAACAATGTTTTTTTCTTTCAAACAACATGAAATAAATAATAAAGATCTTTTAGACGTTACATGTAAAAACACAACTTATACGAATTAAAAATTAAATACCTACACTGGTAGAAACTGAATATTTTTTTAAGTATCTCAAACATAGGACATATTTAGCAATATCTCGCAGACACAACTGAAGTTGATGCTTTCAGCAACGATAATAGTATTAAAGTGAAACAGAGATAAGATCATACATAGTATATACAGTAGCACAACTATCCTGATTTTATGTTTTTCAAAATAGAGTGCGCATGCATGAAATAAGTAAGTTACAATAACGCCATTTAAACTTCTATCTCATTTCTTCCTTTTTCTGTTCTCTCTTTCAGGGCCATTTAAATATCATTTTTCTTTAATTTAAGTACGTTATTTTTTTTCTAATTGGATTGCTTTCGTTTTAGCTAGAAAATTTGCGTTTTATGTGGTGCAATTCTAATACTTTACTAAAATGCAAGCGATCTAGCAGGAAAATAAGCATGTGCTGCAATTAATTAAAATATTTCTACAGTATAATATTTGTATCATATAACATTTATATAATTTTATATCCTCTTATTTTTGTATTTTTTTTATTTTGCAGTGCATTATAATTATAAATCTATTTCTTTTAGTTTTATTACATTTAGATTAAAGACTTTGATGTACAAACGATCTAGAGAGAGAGAAAGAGAGAGAGAGAGAGAGAGAGAGAGAGAGAGAGAGAGAGAACGGAAAAATAAAGAGTAACTGAGAAAGAAATTCAGATGGCGCTACTGGGAAACTTACTTATTTCGCGCATGCGCATTCCATTTTGGGAAACACTAACATCAAAGGTGCCGACAAAGAATTGCGCTACTATATATAGTGTGATAAGATTGCAGCACAGATTTTTACATAATACATAACGCATAGTGCATAAGCGAGTCAAATAATCAGAATCTTTCCTTCTTTTTCATTCCATAGAAAAGAAGAATTTTAATTGGTTGATTTCCTTATGCACTATGCATTATACGTTAAACATATATGTTCATCGCTCGTTGTTCATATTCAACGATAAACGCGTCATGTGATTTCATATGTCGCTAAAATAAATAAATTAGCAGCAATACATTTTTGACGATAATTATCATATATTAATTGTGTTGTATAAAGTGCTGTAAAATCCAAAATGTCATAAAAAATGGTATTTCAATTGGATATGTCAAGTTGATGCGATTGTACAACAAAGTACAGCAAAATAGATTAACAGCAGCTAAAAACATTAATGAAGGTGCAAATTTAAAAAGAGAATATAAAGAAATAAGTTTTGAGTTGAAATTTCTTATTTGAAAGACGACGTAAACATGGATTAATAAAAAATTATCAACGAATAACTGGTTATAAGCTTCCATTAGAATATCTATAATAAGAGTACGGACAATAAAATAACGATCGATGATTGGTCTGCTAAATTGAGGCAAAAGCGGAAGTTGCTTACTCGTGTGTACTATTAGTGTCCTAATAGTGAGACAATATTTTATGTCAATCCTTCAACATTTCAATTTTTTAAAAACATGGAATCAATAATTAAACAAAATTTGGAAGTTCTTTCAATTCAAGATAATATCACAAAATTTTTATGTGAGAAATTTCAAGACTTTTTTCGTATTTGCTGTCAAATTGTTATGATTTCAAAGATATAATAATTGAAAAATATTGCACATTTCGTTTGAAAACGCTTTCTATATTAATCCGTAATAACAGATTCAATTTTGCTAGTAAAAATATGGCTATACATCTAAATATTAAATGACATACGTATTCATAGTGCTTCCTTATTTTAAACGTGAAAGAAGCCTCCATGAAAGATTCTTCGATTCTTGATCTCCTTGTTTCATAAATGGATCTCTTTCCCTTCCCGAAGGAAGGAATATTTTAGGGATTTTAGTAACCTACTAAAGGCAGCATGTCATAATAAACAGAATATGCAGACATAATAACGTGAATTATGAATAAATGACATTGGATTAAATAAAATCGTGATTAAGCATTTTGCAACAATAATGGACAAAAATAAAATTAATAGCAAATTCGATTGAACGTACTCAGCACACTGACACATATTAAAACTACCGTACATACACAAAATAATGTAAATATATGTTCATAAATAAAAATCGATTAAATCGTGAAATACATTTATAGTATTATTAAGTAAAATATATATTCATAATACGAAATATTTGCATTTTACTTTTATACTCAAATTAAATCAGTGTACATCGGCTTTAATATGCATCAATACTTCCAATCGAATTCGCCATAATGCTTATTACACAAAGAAAGAGAAAATGCTTTTGGCGCAGCTTATTTCCGAAACAATGCTATCGAAAATAATTATCAATACGATAGATCTATTTAAAAACTATCAAAAATAAAAAAATCGATGTGATGAACTAAATTTAGTTTGATCGGTCATGAAGGCTGCATCTTCTCCTCAAGAAAACTCGTCACCTCCCTTAAGAAAAGGAAGTTTATAAGGCTCCTTGTTTGATCAAAGAAGGTTTATGAAATGTGAAACGAGAAACAAGAAATCCTCATTCCTCAAGAAAGGACTATGAATACGAGTATTGGTTATGCATAATAATTAAACAATATTATTAGAGTTTATTATTTCCAATTTTTTGTTAATTTATTATTTTAAATTATTTTTTGTTAATTCATTATTTTAAAAAACTTGAAAAGATACGGATAGTAGGAGTCAAGCGCAGAAGATGTCGCGCAAATAATATACCTATAAAATGTGAAACTTCTTCATTTATTAAATTGCGCTTACATGTTTCGGCTCACTTTTGAGTCTTTCTCAGAGACAACATAAACTACATATTAGGTATACAACTTTGCTACCGCCGTTTTTTTTCCGAAATTCGAGGCTTTATTGTAAAAAACTGGTTATACATTTATGATTCAAAGTATTGTCCATCGCTGGCCACTACTTTCTCCCATCTTTCAGGTAGCGTACGAATCCCGCGTCGAAAAAACTGGTCATCTTTTGAGGCTATCCACGAATCGATCCAATTTTTTACTTCTTCATAAGACCGGAAGTGCTGGTCAGGCAGGCCGTGTGCAATTGATCGAAACAAGTGATAGTCAGAGGGAACAACGTCTGGAGAATACGGCGGGTGAGATAGGAGTTCCCATTTCAACGTTTCCAAGTATGTCTTGATCACTTTCGCAACATGGGGTCGAGCATTGTCATGCTGCAAAATCACTTTATCGTGTCTCTCGTTGTATTGCGGCCGTTTGTCTTTCAATGCTCGGCTCAAACGCATCAATTGCGTTCGATACCGATCGCCTGCGATTGTTTCAGTCGGTTTTAACAGTTCATAATACACTACGCCGAGCTGATCCCACCAAATACAGAGCATGATCTTGGATCAAAATCACCGTTCTTGAAGCGTTGAAACCACTCACGACACGTTCTTTCACTGATAGCGGCCTCACCATAAGTATTTGAGAGCATTCGATGAGCCTCAGCCGCAGATTTCTTCATATTGAAGCAAAAAATTAAAACCTCCCGCAAATGACGAGAATTTGACTCGTAAACTGACATTTTCAATCGAGAATAACTTTATAATGCAGACACAAATCGATTAATGTTTTTATGGGGTTATGTTGACAGATGCCCAAGTTTATTGTATGACGTCTATGATCTATTTATTTCGACCACCACTTACCGCTAAAGCCATCTATAGGAAAACGGCGGAAGCAAAGTTGTACACCTAATATATAAAAACAACATATATAAAAACTGTGAATAAAAATTATTTTGTCATGGTGAGCTCTCCTACATCGAGAATTTAAATATCGAAATTATAACAAAAAAGAGTGAAATAAAGAGGAAAAAGAAATAAAAAGAAAAGAAATTAGGAAATATTTTAAAATAGAATATGGAAAATTAATTTATCAACTAAAGAAACTTATAATTAATTATCCAGCAAATATAAAAACTATGTTTTTATTAAACAGTTGAACTCATCATACTCACAGAGCACTATTATTATAGCAAACATTATTATAAAAATAATTCAAGGCTCTTGATAATATTGATCAGTCAGTATCAGATATACTTTCTGTTTTTTAGCTAATAATTTTCCGAGACAACAAAAATATAACATTAATGCGTTAATCAATTCCAAGAACAAGAAAGTTGGAAAGTAATCGATAAACATGCCAGAAAGATTCACTACTATGTACGAACGACACTGACTGACTAGATGTGACAACAACTCAAGTCTTCATAACTTGTTTATGATCGGGAAGTAGGGAAGCCCTCCATATCTGTCCCTCCATATCTGTAGGTTAAGCCCATGCGTCTATCGCTTGATGAATATCATTTCCGAAATCAATCTCTTCCTGTAGTGAGGCTTCTCGTCCAATATTGTAACGTTGTCTCAATCGAAATCATGGCCTTATAACCAATACTCTGTTATGATATTATGAGTAAACGTGTTCCATCGGATGTGGTTCTTATGCTCCGAGATTCTTGATCTCAGCTCACATAACTTGCATCGCAATTCTTACACGAGATCTTATAAACAATACTTAACTTCTTGTCACGCGGTAAAGAGTCCTTATCCATTCCTAATGAATTCTCGCAATTTATTATTTATAGTACGATTATTTTATATTATTATTTATAATACGATTATTAAAACGATATCCTCATACGTTCCCTCTATTCAATCTACTAAATTTCTCAGTAATATCACGAACGAAATGAACAGTGAATCACAAAAGCTGCACTACTTCAACTCTATTATCATTAACAACACTTCTTATTATTAGCCATAATAATTTTCTTCAAACGATTGTTAATATTCTCAAATAAAATTCAATAGATAATCATTTTTTAACAATACTTTAATAATGAAACACAAATTATTAAGATGTAATTTAGAATTCGAAAGCAATATTACTCTATTAATTAATCCCATGATTATATTTTTTTGAGAAACCGGTCGTGACTAAAAATTCAAATATCTACCCGAAAAGTTGGGTTGTGCTACCAATTGAACTCTATCAACTCATTAATCCCTAATCACTACAACATCCAAAAAATTCAATCTATCATCCCCTACATCTATAGTGAATTGAAGCCTAAGATGCTGAGAATTAAAAATATCTAGAATGAAACTAATCGAAAACGCAGGTATCAATAATATGTCATCAACAAATTTATAGTAAAAGGACAACGGAAACCAAATCAAGACAAAGCTCTAATCTCCAGCTTTCACATAATTAGCGATGATGAGAGACGGAGATCCATAGGATTCCATAGGATTCCCGTAATTCTGCCTATACATAACATTATTAAAAACAAAGGAAGTAGAATCTAAAACAAATTGAACCGCTTTAATGAATTCCTCCTTCAATAAACAACAATCTCTAGAAATAAATCGCCAATGGTCTTTAATACAGTCCATCGCATAATCAATGGGGACTATGAGAACGTTAGTGAAGAGGCTTACAACATCCAGTGACATTAACTGAAATTCATCACTCAAATGTCTACTATCAAGTTCCTTAACAAGTTTAAAATTATTTTTCATATTATATATATTTTCCTAACTATCTTAAGAATTTTTATGATAATATTATGAAGAAACATAGCTAACAAATACAAAGACCTATTTATCGAAGAAATTACGATACATACCACAATCTGACTTTTTCGAATAGAGATTTAAATAGAGATTTAAATTTTTGGTCACAACATCAAGTTTCTCAAAAAATAGGTACAATCGCGAGATTAATTAATAAGGTAGTATTTCTTTCGAATCCTAAATTTCACATAATTTAATAATTTATGTTTCATTAATTAGAGAATGATTAGAGAATTATCTATTGAATTTTATATTTGAGAATATAACAATCGTTTGAAGATTATTATGGCTAGTAATAGAAAGAGTGTTGTTAATGATAATAGAGTTGAAGTAGTGCAGCCTTCACTGTTCGTTTCGTTCGTGGTATTACTGAGAAGTTTAGTAGATTAAATAGAGCGAGCATATGAGGATATCGTTTTATAGTACTAATAAATTGCAAGAATTCATTAGGGTGCATAAGGACCTATTACCGCGTAACAAGAAGTCGAAGTTGTTTATAAGATCTTGTGTAAGAGTTGCGATACAAGTTATGTGGGACAGACGTATAGACAGCTGAAATCAAGAATCACGGAGCATAAGAACCACATCCGACGGAATACGTTTACTCGTAATATCAACAGAGCATCGATTATAAGAAGGCCATGATTTCGATTGAGACAACATTACAATACTGGACGAGGAGCTTCACTACAGAAAAAGATTGATTTCGGAGATGATATTCATCAAGCGACAGACGCAACTTACAGACTCAACTTACAGACGGATATGGAGGAACTTCCCAAGACCTACCTCCCAATCATAGACAAGCTAAAAGGCTTGAGTTGTTGTCACGTTTAATCAGTCATTGTCGTTCGTACGCAGTAGTCTTTCTGGCGTGTTTATCGATTATTTTTCAACTTTCTTGTTCTTAGAATTGATTAACGAAAAATGATATATTTTTCCATTGGTTATTTCGAAAAACTAGCTGAAAAACAAAAAGTGACTCACTGTGTCTGACATTGACTGGTTAACATTATGAGAAACCAGTTCTTGAGTTATTGTTATAGTAATATTTGCGATATGGTGTTCTGTGAGCATGGTAAGCGTTCTTATATTTGCTGGATAATTAATTAAAGTTGGTTGATTGATTCTCCATATTCTATTTTACGATATTTCTTAATTTCTTTTCTTTTTCTTTTTTCCTTCAGTCTTTTTAGTTTTAATTCTGACATTTAAATTTTCGATGTAGGGAATTTTCGATGTAGAATAACTCATGACAAGATAACTTTTATTCACAGTTTTTATATATGTTAGTTTATATATGTTGTTTCTGAGAAAGGTTCAAAAGTGAGTCGAAATATGTAAACGTTTTAATAAATAAAGAAGTTTCATACTTCATGAGTATATTATTTGTGCAATGTTTTCTGCGCTTGATTCCTACTGCCTGTATCCTTTCCAGTTCTTTGATTTATAAGAAATCTTGATTAATTTTTATTTGTTATACGGATTTATCATTTTAAATTATTTTTATTTATTTTTCATTTTAAATTATTAACTTGTGTTAATATTTACTTATTATATATTTGCAATAATATTTATTTGAATTAACTATTAATTATGTTAATTTGCGTTAATATTTGCGATTTATTTGACATGTATGCATGTATCAATTGTTTTTATTTGTCATATGACTGTAATTTCTATTTTGATTTCTGTATTACCGTGAAATATAATATCTTGGTAATTAATTTATGCATTTAAGATAAATTATTTTGTTTGTAATTTCCTTTTTTATAATTCATCATTGATTTTGTGTGCGTGCGTGCGTGTATTTATTATTATGCACATAATTTCTTTGTTTAATTTTATCCAGGTTGATTTCTTCGAAACGTATGAAAACGAATAAGAGGGAAGACGAAAATGAAGATAGAGATGTAATTGTATATTGATTTATTACTATATATTATTATGCAATTCTGTCATCACTGACGTTTTGGATTTACTTTGACAAATTGTATATACAGTAATAAGCTGTAAATATCTGTCACTTTTTGTTTTTTGATGTTATTTGGATCATTTATAATATTTTAGTCTTTAACTCTTAAATATTTATCAGAATGTAACATAAATCTAGATTAATTATATCATTACATTGCATCCAGATTTATTTTTTATAATATTGATAAAATTTAGTATATAGTTTATATAATTTTTATTATAGTCATGACAATAGACATGAAATGGCATTATATTCCATGATTTCGTTTCATATTAAACCGTTTTATGACATGCAGAACTAAAAGTATCCATGGAGCAAGGCAACTTATTTAAATTTCCGTAGATTAGTTTCTATAACATGAGGAATTATTATCATCTTTCCATATTCTAATAAGCGAGTATTTATGTTTTCATGCGTTTTATATGATTTATTAATTGCGAGTGTTTAGCGATATTAACAATAATTTTTAAGTTTAATATTGAGAATGACTCGATAAAAGGTCTGTATATGAAATTATTTATTAAAGTTCAATATTATTAGGTGTACAACTTTGCTTCCGCTGTTTTCCTATAGATAGCTTTAGCGGTAAGTGTCGAAATAAATAGATCATAGACGTCATACAATAAACTTGGGCATCTGTCAACATAACTCCATAGAAACATTAGTCGATTTGTGTCTGCATCATAAAGTTATTCTCAATTGAAAATGTCAGTTTACGAGCCAAATTCTCGTCATTTGCGGGAGGTTTTAATTTTTTGCTTCAATATGAATCTGCGGCTGAGGCTCATCGAATGCTCTCAAATACTTATGATGAGGCCGCTATTAGTGAAAGAACGTGTCGTGAGTGGTTTCAACGCTTCAAGAACGGTGATTTTGACATCCATGGTCATGCTCTGTATTTGGTGGGATCAGCTCGGCGTAGTGTATTATGAACTGTTAAAACCGACTGAACCACTGAATCACAGGCGATCGGTATCGAACGCAATTGATGTGTTTGAGCCGAGCATTGAAAGACAAACGGCTGCAATACAACGAGAGACACGATAAAGTGATTTTGCAGCATGATCGACCTCATGTTGTGAAAGTGGTCAAGATATACTTGAAAACGTTGAAATGGGAAGTCCTACCCACCCGCCGTATTCTCCAGACGTTGCTCCCTCTGACTATCACTTGTTTCGATCAATGGCACACGGCCTGGCTGACCAGTACTTCCGATCTTATGAAGAAGTAAAAAATTGGATCGATTCGTGGATAGCCTCAAAAGATGACCAGTTTTTTCGCGGGATTCG
>NW_012130090.1:3564163-3566804 GCF_000143395.1 Atta cephalotes
TATATATATATATATATATATATATATATATATATATATATATATATATACCACCTTGATCAAAAAGTTCCCGGTATTACCACCAGATGATGCTCTGAGTCAGCTGATTTGAGTTCTGTTTTTTTTGATTAGGTTGCCACATCTATTATTGACATTCCCACCAAATTTTATTATCATAGATCATCTTGACATTTTTAAAAGTTACGCCGTCTTGAGTACATCTACCTCTGCACGTATTTTCGATTTTTTTAAACAGTTTTAAAAATGGAGTTGAATTTGCAACAACGAATTTGTATTAAATTTTGCGTTAAAAATAGATGAATGGTGTGAAAACTTTGGAAATGTTGGGAAACTGTTTCGGCAGTGATACTCTAAAGAAAACAACCGTTTATGAGTGGCCTGAATGCTTCAAAAGTGGTCGTGAGTCCGTCGAGAATGACGAACGCAGTGGCAGGGCGTCGACATCGAAAACCGAAGAATAAATAAAGTGAGAGAAATGTTGATCAATAACCGCAAATTAACTGTCAGAGAGCTGGCAGAGGAAACATTGCTTATGGATCCATTCAGGACATTGTAGTTGATGGTTTGGGTTTGCGCCGTGTTGCTGCAAAGTTAGTCCCGAAGGAACTGAATTTCATGCAAAAAAGGGACCGCGTTGTCATCGCCAAAGACATGATTTCCAAGGCTGAATCCGATCCAACATTCATCACACTTATCATTATTGGAGACGAGACGTAGATTTATGAGTACGACACGCAATTCAAACATCAGGCGAGTGAACGGAAAGCTTCAAATGAGCCAAGACCAGAAAAACCACGTCGTTTTCAGTCGAAAAAGAAAGCGAAAAAGAATGCTCACGGTTTTCATGGATTACAACAGTATTGTACATCACGAATTTTTGCCAGAAGGTCAGATAGTTAATAAGGAATATTATTTGGGCGTTATGAGACGTTTGCGTGAAGCAGTTCGCCAAAAAAGAAAGGATTTGTGGGCAAACAACTCGTGAATTTTGCACCATGATAACGCACCGTCGCACAATGCCATCATTATGAATTTTTTACCAAGAATGAAACGAATATCATCCAACAGAATATCATCGAATTCACCTGATATAGCTCCCTGCGATTTTTTTCAATCGAGTCAAAAAACCATTACGGGGAACGCGTTTTAACAGGCAAAAGGAGATAATGGAAAAATCGAATACGGCTCTGATGGCTATACCGACAACAGAGTTTCAGAAATGTTCCGAGAGCTGGATCAAGCGTTGGCATAAGTGCGTTGCAGTGGGAAGTACTTTGAAGGGGACAATATCACTTTTGATGAATAAAACTTGTATTTTGAATTTTCTAAATGAATTCCGGGAACTTTTTGATCAAGATAGTATATATTTATATATACTATATGTAAATATGAAACCGGAATTTACCTATAAATGGCCATAATTGTCAATATAGTTGCCGGCGCCATTGACGCCATTTCCTTATTCTGACAAAGATTTTCAACTCACAACAATACAAGTTTCATACAACAGTATAGTTTGTAATAGCGTTGAACGTTGAATTGTCGAATTTTGTGCCTGGAAACTACGATTTGCGGATAGCATTAATTTTCTGTTACCATTTGAAGAAAACTGCTGCAGAATCGCATCGAATGCTTGTCGAAGCTTACAGTGAGCATGCTCTTGGTAAATCACAGTGCTTTGAGTAGTTTAAAAAATTCAAAAGTGGCGATTTTGACATGAGAAACGAAGAATGTGGAAAACCACCGAAAAAGTTTGAAGACAGCGAATTGCAAGCATTGTTGGATGAGGACGACGCTCAAACAACAACTTGCGGATCAATTGAATGTGATACGAGAAGCCGTCTCCATACGTTTGAAATCTATGGGAAAGAAGATGGGAAAATGAGTTCCATAACTGAATGAAAGACAACAGGAAAACTGAAAAACCACTTGCGAAATGCTGCTCGCCAGGTACAAAAGAAAGTCATTTCTCCATCGAATTATGACTGGCGATGGAAAGTGGATATATTTTGAGAATCCTAAGCGTAAAAGATCATGGGTAACTCCAGGCAAACCATCGACATCGACTGGGCCAAATCGCTATGGAAGACAATGCTCTGTGTTTGATGGAATCAGAAAGATGTGATCTATTATGAGCTGCTAAAACCTGGCGAAACTGTTAATACTGAACGCTACCGACAACAAATGATCAATTGAATCAAGCTTTGTATGAAAAACGACCGGAATATCAAAAAAGGCAACATAAAGTGATTTTGCTTCATGATAATGCACCATCACAACAAAACTGATCAAAGAAACGATTGAGGCATTTGATTGGGAAATACTTTCGTATGCGGCTTACTCACCAGACTTGGCTCCGTCTGATTACCACTTATTTGCATCGATGGGACACGCACTTGCTCAGCAGTGCTTCACTTCTTACGAAGATGTACGAAAATGGCTAGATGACTAATTTGGCTCAAAAAAGCAACAATTTTTTTGGCGTGGCATCCACAAATTGTCAAACAGGTGGAAAAAATGTATAGCTACCGATGGGCAATACTTCGAATAAAATATTTTTTATCATTTTCATGCAATAAATGTGTATTTTCTATTAAAAAATTCCGGTTTCATATTTACA
>NW_012130090.1:3566824-3583823 GCF_000143395.1 Atta cephalotes
TATATATATATATATATATATATATATATATATATATATATATATACACATTGAAATTTGTCTTTCCGATTCATAATTCAATTAATCCGATCCATTCGATTATCAATATCACTCACATTTTTTTGAATTGAATTCTTTTATATGCGATTTCATGCTACTAAAGAACACATTTCTTTTTTACAACGTTTATATTTAGCTCTTAATTTATTTATTTGTAATTTGGTAAAATGTTGGATCCTGTGATCTATTAGACATGTCTCTTTGGGCGCATTTGCCCGATTCGGACATTTGTACATAATCGTGATACGCTCATATGATATCTTGTACTGCATATAAAATATAATATAAAATACAATATAAAGTCGTTGTACTATTTAAATCGAAATAAATTGATATCAGGACAATATCACTACAAAGATTTCAGGACTTACGATTATATGTATTATAATATACGTTATTTGACAAAGTAATGAGACCAATAACAACTAAAGCTGTTTAAAACATATATAAAACATTAAAAACATGTTTTAAACATGGTTTAAACAAAAAAAACTAATGTTTTGTTTAAAAAAAAAACACGATTTTAATCAAACCGATTTTAATCAAAGAGACTATTCCCTTGTGGTGTAAACTTATTCAGATTATAATGGTTACTTCTGATATGATTAATCAACATAATTTCGCCTCTTTTAAGTGGAGACTGTCAAACCATACGTGTAATGAAGAATTCTGGTAATAATTTGCATGAAGTGTACAGCTTAACAGCTGTTGCTTCCTTGAGCCATTTGACGTATCTAGCCATTTGACATATCCTTAGAATCATTCCTCACAGCTTTAACTACGTCCGAATACGGGATCAGTAAGTCTCTTCTTATTGATCAGCTCGTTTATTTTTTCGTTATTCAGTATATCTTTATGGGTAGGAATCTAAAAAAAAGTAATATCTAGACCGTCTTGAGCCAGATACAACTTATTCTTGTGAGCTGATGGATAAGATAGTTGTCATTCTTATGTTGCACTGTCAAAATCACTTCTAGAACACTTCTAGGGTGAATATTGTAGTTTCTGTCAATCCTTGTTCTCTAATGTATGCGATCGCTTCTAATATGGCCTCTGCAGAAAAAACCGACTCTGACGGCAACTTATAAGACTTGCTGAAGCTCCGAAGAAAATATGCTTCACAAGGCCGTTTTCCTCTAATTTATATCCATTAGTATAAAAGGTGATGGTCACTCCGTTGCTGTCTCCCGCTAACGACTATGAAATTTTGCAGACATTTGTTAGCCTCCTGTAGCCTCCTCGGGGATAAGTTCCATATCAAGTCGGCAGTCTGGCCTACGCATCGTGGAATCACCGTGGAATTCATAATAATAATCGTGCAGGAAAAAAGGCGGAGCGGTAAATGCTTCCTAAAGAATTGCCATTTAATATTGTTACACCCACGCGGTCGATTTACAAGGTACTCGCACTCGCGGACGCGCACACACACACACACACACACACACACACACACACACTCCCGAACCGTCAAAATGAACAACATGAAGAAGAAGTTAAGAAGAAGAACAAGAAACATTTACTAATGCAGAAAACTGCATACAAAACTGAGTACCGCAAAAGAGCTTAAATGGAGCAATCAAGAGATACGTTCTTACGCGCCGATTCACATCCAAATCTAACGATCTTGTTGTCAGACAGACGAATTGTCTAATCGTTTCGACAATGCATGCTCTTCGCTACACCACGATCGTCGGCAAAACACGGGCATAACACTTCCCTCTTTCTTTAAGATTGTCATCGACAATCAGCTTCTTTGAATTCCGACATTCTCGAAGAGTTTCAAAGCTCTTAACCAACTTTCTGTTCTTTACTGCGCTGCTATTACAGTTTTTCAGAACTCTGGTTCTCTTGGGACCCAATCCTTCGTGCCTGAGTTTTCTTCCCTTCTGAACAGAACTCCTCTTCAATTCCTCTCTGGAAAATAGTTAATCCTTTGGAGGAACGGAATCCACGGGTATCTCCTCATCTTTGCGAAGAGAACTCTAGGATCTTCTTCTCTTGAAGCTTTTAGTACTTGATTCTTCTTTTTCCGGACAGAGGAGAAGGGAGGGAGGAATCCGATTGTACTGCAGTAGCTCTGCTCCCAGTTCCCGCCTCGGCATTTGCTCACTGTCCCGCAGAAAAACCATGATTCAAAAATCGCGGGAGAAGTGGTCTCTCTCTCTCTCTCTTACTTAAAAAAACTCTAATTTTCCCTTTGTTCGCCTTCGCGAAGCCACTGTTGATGTTTTTCATTCCTGATGATTGCTGATGAATTCCTCGACGTAGTCAACGAATCCTCCGATTATTTTTTCTTCCGTATTATGAATCTGATTGTCTTTCCGCATAAGGTACTAGCCAATCTAAATGTACTATTTTATTTTTATATTTGTTTGACTTGCGATACAATATACAACGTCGCTTAATTTCTTAATTACATAATATGGACCTTCCCATTGCTCTGTAACTTTACAGTTCTTCCTTTTTTTCCTCCGAAGATTACACAGCCAGACTTTCTGTTAAATTGGATTGATTTGCCTGGCTTTTTGATCGTACCAGGACTTTGTTTGCAAAAATTTAATATCTACTCTTTTCTTTACAATTTCATGGATCTCTCCTAACTTCCTTTCCTAAATAGCCTTCCAAGAATCAACCTCCTTAGTTGCAAGAAAACTGCCAATGTAATAAATCGACAGGCAAACAAAGATTCTGAGCGAAGTACAGCTTTGCTGGGGTCATTCCCGTAGCTTCATGCTTGACAGACGTGCCTGTACGCCAATAGATATAGCGGGACCATCGGTCCCAATTCTCCTGATTCTCGGAAACGAACTTTGCCAAATAGTCCAAGATACGATGTTGATGTTCCACCTGCCCATCCGATTATGGATGCAAAGCAATTGTTCTTGTTTTCTTGATTCTTAGTATGCGCGACAATTCGCGGAAGACTCTCGACTCGAAATTTCTTACCTGATCGGTGTGAAATCCTTTAGAGAAATCCCATGCCTAGAAATAATTTAGTTTAAGTAATTCCGCAATAGTTTTTGGACCTAACATTCTTTGAAAGAAAAACTTCTATCCATTTGGTAAAACAATCAATGACTAATAAATACTTATTGCCGGAAGAAGAGAAGAAGAAAGAGGCCCGAGTATATCCATCTGAACTCTTTGAAACTCTTTGAATGGAGTGCCAACGTTATATATCTGCAAAGGAAATTTCGTCTCCTTACTATACACACCATGCAAGTTCTATACCATTCCTCCACGTCTTGCTTATATGTCGCCAGTAGAACCATTTATCTAATGTCTCATTAACACCAAAATGTTTCCTTATTAGGAGAGTTATTTATCTCTTTCAGGATCTGGCTCACGTGCCTTCTAGAGATACGATTTGGAAAACCAACCTTTTTCAAATTAGTCTCCCATCTTTTGAACAGGACACCGTCTCTGACTTCGAGAAAGTCCCAGCAAAACCAATAAACTTTGGTCGTCGTGTCCTTCGCTATCACTTCTTGCCACAACGGACGCTCCTTTCCCATCTCTTTTTTAGACAAAAATAATGGATCTTCCAATTGCTCTCTTCGCTATTCTTCAAAATTTTCTTCGACTAAAACTATCCGTCTAACAGAATTTTTTGTTTTGCGGCGTCTTTCAGCTCTATAATACATTAGTGCAATAACGATTGTTCACTCGCATGGTCTCCTCGATAATCCGTCCGCGTTTTTATGTGAAAGATCTTTACGATACATGATTTCGAAATCGTATTCTTGTAGTCTCTCCATCCAGCGCGCTAATTGGCTTTCTAAGTCTTTAAAAGACATTTAAGTGAGGCATGATCTGTGCGAATTAAAAACTTTTCATACAAATGATAAAACGATGATTTCACCGACTGCACTATCACTAAAGGCGTGGCGTGACAATAATCTTTTTAGACTTTATTTAATACTTGAATAAAATAAGCAATTACTTTTTCTACACCATCTGTGATAAGACTGATCCAATTCCTTGATTTGATGCATCGAGAATAAATTCTCTCTCTATTTTAGGAAATGTTAAAACCGGAGAAGAAGTTAAAGTCTGTTTCAATTTGTACTTTGATGCCTCTCTTCCTCAACAAATTCAGTCTCATTTCCGTTAACGCAAAGAGAGGCTTTGCCAGAGAAGAAAATCTTTTTAAATTTTCGATAATAAGAATCCGAGAAAACTTCTTAAATGTTTTTTATTCTAAAGAATTGGTCAGTTCCTCATAGCACTAATTTTCTTTGGATCCGTAATGATCCCCTCTATTGATATTACATGACCTAGTATATTTTTATTTAATTTAATTTTCTTCTATTTAATTTTCTTACTAAAAAAAACACATTTCTTTGGATTTACCTTCAAATTTACTTCCTTTAACCGGAGAAAAATCTTTCTTTTAAAATCTGTTCCATTATTCTTTCAAATGTTGCAGGAGCATTACATAAACCAAAAGATATAACTCTAAATTGCCATAAACCGACTGAAAATGCAGTTTTCTCTCTATCTTTCGGATTTTTATTTGTCAATATTCACGTTTTAAATCTAAAATAGTGAATCAAACGTTACCTGCTAATTAATCGAGGATATCGTTTATTCTGGGTAATTGGTAGAAATCATTTATAGTTATTGAATTTACCTTGCAATAATCCACACAAAATCTTATTGTACCGTCCTTTTTTTAAACTTACTAACTTAACATTACAAGTGATGTCCATGAGTTATTAGATTCCTCAATAACTCCTTGATCTTTCATTTCTGAAATAATTTTATTCATTCCTTCTCCTCTTGTATTGGGTTACGTCGAGGAGCCTTCATGAGGAAAGGATCTTTCATGTTTATCACGTGCTCCCTGATCTTACAATTTTCTGCAAAAATCTCATTAGTGAATACATCGTGAAATTCATTTAGAAAATTGGCAAAGCTTTTTCTTTCAGATTCGTCTAAATAACGAGATTTTTTTTTAATAAAGGCATTAATCTCGATGGAACTGTCGCAACATGTTCAATACAATTAGTAACAATTAAAATTAGCATCATTTTCAGTAAATGAATTAAAAAAAATGGGATCAAAGATATTTTGATTTTAAGTAATTTGAGAAAATCAACTCCTAAGACTACAATCATCATTTATTTTAGCAATCAACATTGGAATTTCCAGAGAATATTTTGCAAGTCAAACTTTGGTTATGGTTTTATAATTGACTATAATCTGTTCCCCCGTGGAGTACTTGACATTGCAATTATTTATTTCTATTTTTAATACATCCGATTCGATAAATCTTTGATTTATTGTAGAAATATCGAAGCCCATATCGATTCTAAAAATACATATCATTATTTATTTATCATTTGTCTAACTCTTACAGCAAAATTCTCACAAATTATGCTTAATTCTATTCATCCTGAAACATAGGTTAGCACACAAATTATCATTCAAAGAATTGGTTGTTAGCATAATAATAATTTTTATTTTCAATTTTATTAAACTTGAAAAAAAATCAGTACATACATTGTCAATAACATTACAAGAACATTAGTTAACCGTAAAACAATTTTTCGGGATTATTTTTATTTATTTTAGTCGAGCTTGCTCCGATTATTCCTTGTTTCCCCTCCTGCCCGAACACTTGGAGCGAAAATAACTCTTCCTTATCACATTCCCTCTTATTACTGACTTTTGTACCGTTACAGATTTTAAACGAATTATTATTTCCATTATTATTTTCTTTGTCCTTTTTTTCTTTATTATCTTCAATTGTTCTCTTTTTTTTTTGTTGAAATATTTTCTTTTATGGCCAAAACTATTTTCATTAATTAATTTTACAGCCTTAACCCTTTCAACCGCTACTCTAAGAAATATAACTCTCTCCAACTGGTTTTTTTCATGAAATTATCCGATAAGACGAAGACAAATTGAGCACAAGCAATTTTATCCCGAATCGGATGTGCGCACTCTGAATAGGCCAATTGCGACAATCTTTCGATATATGCCAATGTAGCCAAATTTTCGTCGAATTTCTGCTTTCTATTCGTAAACTATGAATAATAGTTTTGTGCTCATTAACTCTTTCCGAAGCGCAACTCTAATTTTGATTTTAGTTCTAAAATTAACAAAATCTAAAATTTCAAGATTAGCAAAATCTAAAATTTCAAGATTCTCTACATTTTCTAAAATCGCGCACGCTTTTCTTCTCAGACAGCACAAGACGGCAATTTTCGTCTCTTCAGACAAACCGTTCGCACGCGCAATTAAACTGAATTGAGAAAAGAATTCGCGTAAAGGCACACTACGTCCAAACTACTATCGTCGAATCGTAAACGTATCCGACTTTAACTTGAAACTCATTTTCTATTGCGACGGAACACGCACATCACGCGCGAGAACGGAGCGATCTCCGTCGGTGGCATGACGACAAGTAGTACACGAATTCGCGTTTCCGTTAAAAGTGAGGAGACTTATTTGGTTATTTGTTGCGGACGCTCTTCGTAAGCTTTCCTGCAGTAAACGGATCTTCGCATCGTTGTAAAATCACCGCAAGCTCCGTCTGTTTGCATATCTATTCCTCACGTAGTTGTTGTATTTCGCGGACGCTTGGAGGGCTGTCGCTTCCGTCGTTCTTTCTGAATCCTCCATGTTTGCTCGACTTCGCGTGTTTACTGGTGAGGAACATTAACCATTGTCGAGATTCTCGATTCCTCCAGGGCCTCCAAAATATTACGCCCACGCGGCCGATTTACGAGGTCGCGGACATGCGCACACACACTCTCAAACCGCCAAAATGAACAACACGAATGTTAAGAAGAAGAATAAGAAGCGTTTATTAATGCAGAATGTAGAACAGAACACCGTGAAAGATGTTGGATGGAGCAATCAAGAGATATGTCTGTACGCGCCGACAGCTCACACCCAAATCTAACAATCTTGTTGTCAGACAGACGAATGCCTAATTATCTCGCGTGCTCTTCGCTACACTAGGGGCGTAACACGGCAAAACACGACAAAACACGAGCATAACATTATGTATGTATTGCTTAAAGGAGACTTGCTCATCTCACTCTTCTAGCAAGAGTAGTTGTTTTCCCTAGCTCTTCAAGATTTTCTATAACTATGTTGGATTTCTTGGACCATACTTTAAAAAGATATTTGGCCATGAGTGAGAACTTTTGTCTGAGCGATTGTTCTTTATCTTCATATAATGTTTATTGCCCATAGCTTTCTGAAAGATCTTATATTGTAATTATATTGTATTAACTTGAGCAGAAAGTGTAGATTGAATATCAAATGCAAAGGTCTGCGGCTATATTTTATAAAGCTCCTGAAAAACGGTCTTATGTACAGGGTGGGATCTCTACCAGATGCCCGTCATTGAAGCAACAAAGCTGGCTATGATTTTGCCCCTTTGTATAATTGTGCTAAATATTCCTTGCCTCCTAGCTTCATGTCCAAAGTGACTCATTTCGACTCTCTGTTTTACAATGTGAATCGACAGAACATCAGAGAACTGCAATCTTTTGTCGGAGAAAATAATGTGCTCAGTTTTGGTCATAGACAATTCTATATCTTTATTCCCAAGATAAGTATACATGCTGTTGATCGTATTCTAAAGAGATTGCGTAGCCTTGATTATTGAACTGCAGGAGGAATAAACGATTATATTGTCAGCATATTCGAGGAATGTGAATGTTGACATCACTATAATTATTTATATCCTTGAGATAGACCGTAAATAGTGTAGAACTGAGAATTAAGTCTTGTGGGATGCCTTTATGTGCCAAGCGAAACCCGATCAGCTCTTCATCCACCACGAAGTAATTTTCTTTCTCTGACGTAAAACAAATGAATCATCTCATCTTGATTGGAATTCCGATGTCTCTCAGATCATCCGCAAGAATATCTGATACTACGCTGTCAAACGCACTCTGAACATCAAAAAAAATAGCAACCGTAATCTTCCTCTTATGAAGGAGGCATACATTTGATTATTGATAGTGATCAGATTATCGATGCACAAACGCAAAGATCTAAAACCCATTTGGGTCGATCATTAGAGAATTGACGTCGATTCTAAATACCACTTTAGCCTCAGAATCAGTTTTTCTAGAATCTTTAGCAAATATAGTAAAAGTGAAATTAGCCTGAAACCTTTCCCTTCTGGTTTGGAAATGAATATCATCAACCTCCAAGAGGGGGAAAAAACATTACGTGTCAAGATAACATTGTCTATATCTAGTCTCAATACATGTCAGGCATGGTCAAAATTTCTATTTAGTCCTCGGAGTCGAGTTGGAGTTAACACTAGCCATGGTCATGCGGAGTTCTTTCCCTAAACGGGGGGGGGGAGGATCTAAACTGCTTTCTATAGCGCTCCTCTTGAGTTCCCGGATCTATGACTTCTGATGACATTATTGCCAAGACAGGAGTCCGGAGAGAGCTTCGATTCCAGATGTCTGATGTGAGATACCAACCAGTTCGCGGAGAATTTTCTTCTTGAAAATTCTGATGAGCGACCAGATCTGCGCAGTAGGAGTTTTAGCATTGAAAGTACTAACTAGAATCCTCCTGCCTTTTCTCTTTTGCCTTTTAAGCACCTTCATAGTCTGGAGATCTTCTTCAGATGAGCATAATTTTCTCTCGCTGCTTCTTAAACATTCGAGCCGCTTGTCTGTGAGAAGCAACAGCCGCCTTATATTCACTGTTCTATCAAGAGGATTACTTTGCCTGTTTCTTCTGAATCCCTGAGTGCGGAACTTGTTTCTCCAGAAAAAATGCGCGAACTTTCTTTAGTAAATGGTTTTTTAAATGTTCATACTTTTTAGAAACATTCTTCAGCAAGAGAAGAATTCAGAAGAAATGGCATACAAATCGGTAGTAAGCAACCTCAATTCTTCCTTGCCTTCAACTTCAATTTATAACAAAATTGATGGGCACTATTTACCTTACCGCTTATGAAGACACTAATTAAATAATGATCTGAATTATAGGGATCTTCTTTCGTTTTCGAACTAGCAATCAATGCCAGGTCAGACGAAGCCATCAATAGGTCGATGACGAACTTCCTACGTCCCGGTGGCTGCATCAAAGTGAGAGCATCCTTATTCAAAATCACGAACTCATGTTTGTCCAACTCCTTGTTCAACGTATCCTTGTCCTGCTGTATCTCCATACGCACAGTGCCAATTGCTATAGTGTGTATTTAGTTCACCTACAATTAACACGTACTCATGCTTGTTAAAGTTCAGCAGCACGTTTCAATGTACTTGAGCGGGTAATGCTATTCGAGTGTCTATAAATATTTATGATCATAATGATGATGTATCAAGCTATAACTTAATCCCTTAGATTTTCCACGAGGGATGCCAAAATGGAATAAGATTCAATTTATCAAACCTATTATCTTTTCTCATAAAAATAGCAATTCCCTTTGTTGGTAATATCATGTCAAATTTATATGTGAGATGTCGTACTAAAACTTGGTGTCACATTTAATGTAAAATTGTAAGAAGCGTCTCTTGTAAGCATACAATGTCGTATTTGAACAGGAACTTGAGGCAAATTGCCTCGACCATTCCATTAAATGACGGTTAAACTTTTAAATGATTTCCTTACGTTAGCCGTCTCTGTACGGTAAAAATGAAGAAGTTAAAAAAAAGTTAAAAAAAAGAGTGTACCTAAAAGTTAAAAAAAAGAGAGTCCCGAATAACTATTCAAATTGGGAGGATTAGTTGAAATACCTAAAAAGAACCTAATTAAGCTTAATGAGGAGAGCAATACAAATATAACAGTCCTTTGTACTGTCTTACCAATCCAAGCAATAATTCTCCTATTAAATTGATAAACGAATTTGGCAAATCGAGAATCTCGATCTCTCTCTTTGTCCTGAGCATCAGCCATTCCCAGCCACTCCCAAAAACCGAGGATAGCCATCCATCTTTCGATCTGCGATGTCGATCTGCCATTAGAATACAACAGGCTTTCTTTGCGTTCTCCCTCTAGGTTGGTCTCATCGAGTGCTACATACCCACGACGAAAGTTGACATCCATAAAATGCGTCGATAAAATGGAGAAAGGAGGCACGATGAGTTCGACGACTAATTATCTCTTCAAGCGGCTTTGATGCGGCTATCCACCTACCTTACGAACCGAGGATATACGTCAGCATACAAGAGGCAGAAATATACAGAATCAAAGACGTAACTCGTATGATCGCTCAGGATGATGTAACAATTATCTCAGAAGCATTATCTATCCATCCATCCGCATTAATGCGAAAAACCAATTCTACACGTCTAACATTGTGCTTCGCATTCGCTGAGGAAAATTGGGAAAATTGTTAAAATTAAAGCGTGAATTGCCCGCAGGCGAGGCTCTGCTGCTATTGTATTTTATATTCTTTGCATCTTTTAAAGAGATGTTTTCTGTAATTGCCAAATGTAGCATCGCTTTATGTTTTTAAATCAAAGGTCAATCATGTGACATGGCCAGATGCTCTCCCAAACAATAATTGATATATTTCAATTGAAATTTATGTGGATAATCTGCACCATTCTTATGCACCTCATCTTTGCAACTTTTTCCCCAGTAGACGAAGTGAGTGTCACTCTTGCATGATTTGCCAATATGAACAATTGTAACAATTGATAATATTTTCGAAGCTTCCACGAGTGTTTTCTATATAAAGATTATGCGTTTTGGGATTTTCTCGGTATCCAGATCCATTCTTGAAATGCCAATGTTTCGTGAACTTTGTAGTTCATTTTATCAGGACGAGCAGCCTAATACTGAGCTGTTCCTTCGGGCTGTTCCTTCTTATATTACACTGCACTTACACTATTACACTCTTATATTACACTGTTGGAATGGTGTGGAGAAGGGGAGGGGGGAGGGGAAGAAGAGATTGTGGTTGGAAGGCTTTATATAGAAAGCACTCGTGGAAGCTTCAAGAATATTATCAAATTCTTTTATGGAAAGAGTATCTTTGCTAAAGTAAACACTTTCAGGTCTTCCCTGCCAAGAAACTATCAAACTTGGCATTCCTAAAATACTATAATAACATCCCAAAGTTCTTACAACTCAAGGACCATCTAAGAATAAGGATCCCATAAATCACAAATCCAAAAATCCATCATAAAACCAGCCTCATCAAAAAACGCATCCACTTCACTAAGTTACAAATAGCGCAGATATCTCATATAACCTTTAAACTCTACCTCTGTTCCTATTCGCCACGTTGCGGCATGATATGTGGCACATTCTAGATTGTATTATGAACAAGTCATAAAAACCTCCCTCATACAATCCTCTAAAAGACAAAAATAGAAATATATAAAAGCTTTATCCCTCACAAAAATCCACGACTTTGTCTACTTGACGTCAGGAACTTATCCAACAAAGACCTGTCTCAAGACAGTATATCTGCATTTGCCAAAGGCCCTAACTTGGCATTTAAAAAAGTTCCAAAGGAAGAGATTATCAGCCAAATAGAATCAATCATCTACTGACTCCCATCAGAACAAGCAGATAATATTCGCAGACAGGTAACTAACATCCTTTCCAAAGTCAAATCTTCACCAAATATTACTAAACAAGAGCGATTGGCTCTCCAAGAACAGGGACACAGACCATCGGCTTCCAGTCGACAAAAGTGAACACGACAATAGTGATGAATACATCATTATAAGAAAAAGATGAAGAACTTCTCTCTGACAAAACATACAAAAACTTGACAAAGAATCACATAGAGCACCAAGATCCTAGTGGAGAAAAGCAACATTTTCAATAAACCCAAATCAACATTAAAACCTACAAATCCTCTTCTACCAAGACTATATGGATTATCAAAAATACAAAAACCAAACATCCCCCTCAAACCGATTGTCAGCGCTACATATTCCCCGATATACAACATATCTCTCTTCCTAGCACAAACGTTACAACCCCTCACTGAAAAATCCGAATCACACATAATCAACTCAACGGACTTCATACAAAAAATCCAAAAAATCCGTCCCATAGACTTGCTCGTAAGTTTCGATGTATTATCCTTTTTCATACAAATCCCAATAAAAAACACATTAAATAATAAAGGCCTCATATGAAGTCTCCTCCGACCTCATCCCATTATAATAGAACATTGCTTAACAACTACTTACTTTTCCTATAACAACATTTTATGAACAAACTTTAGGAGCAGTGATGTGCTCTTCTATTTCTTCTGTAATCGCCAACATCTTCATAGAGCATTTTGAGAAAGAAGCTCTCAGAAAAACTCCCAAAAAACCAAAAGTTTGGTTTCGTTATGTAGACGATATTCATGATATGGAGACACTATATAGACATAAACAAAAACGGAAAACTTTCCTTTCTAGATGTTCTTGTCTCTAAAAAAACTGACGGTACCTTAAGCCATCAAGTGTACAGAAAACCAATACACATAGATAGATACTTACCTGCCGAGTCGCATTACAAAGCACAAAAATAGCCAGCAATCAACTTACTTGTAGTTAGACTTTTTCACTATCTCTGACAAAGAACATCTACAGTTAGAACTCAACCACCTAAAACTAGCTTTATAGAAAAACGGACACGACAAAGAAGACATAAGCAAAATAATCAATCATGCAAACAAGACAACAGTCTCTGATATACAATTAAACGAAAGAATCCTATCCGTTTTCCCATATGCCAAAGGAACAACAGATCGAATTAGCAGGATATTAAACAAGCACAATATCCGAACTATTTTCAAACCATCCAAAAAGATAGGACAAATTTTAAGAAATCCTAAAGATCAAAGACTTCCATTCAGCTTCGCAGAAATATACAAAATGCCTTGTTCCTGCAGGTAAATATACATTGGAGAAATCGAGAGAATGTTCAACCTATGGATAAAAGAACACCAACATGATGTCAGGCTAAAATACACAGTACGGCATTATCAGAACACAACAACATCGAAATAGGACATCAAACACTATTTGACAAAACGATCACGATAGCCAACATTACATTATACTTTCCAAGAAAATATAGAGAAATCATAGAGATATAAAAACAATCTAAATAGACATAATAGCTACAACATAAATAAAATATGGAAGACCATTCTCCCGGTTATTAAAGACCAACCAATTTTCTCCATCTCCCTCCCCCCCCCCACCCACAATTCTCTTTTCCCTCCTCCCCTATCACTCTAACAAGCAGCGTAATATAAAAAGGAACGGCCTGAAGAAACAGCTCAGTATCTGGCTGCTCCTCGCATTAAAATGGACTGCAAGGTTCACGAAACATTGGCATACCAAGAATGGATCTGGATACGGAAAAAACTCGCGAAACGCATCATTTTTAAATTGTAGCAATTACGCACTCTAGAAGTATACTAAGACCTCGTATTCAATCTTAAACGGCTACCTATTTAAGGAAGTCGTTATTCTTCAAACTTAATGTCGTTATTCTTCAAACAAAGTGCGACATACATGGGCTGAAAAGTCCCGGGATTTTTCAATACGTGGCGTCACTAGAAAATGAACATGATTCATTTCGAGAGATTCATCTGTCACTAGTTTATGTATGAAGTTTCATGACACTTCGTTCATTCGTTTACAAGCTACAGTCATTTAAGTGGCGCTACTTTCGCCTTCGTTCTGTACTATCACGATAACGCATTGTCACACACGTCCTTGAAAGCGATGGCCAAATTGGAGCAATTACGATTCGAATTTGGTTGCTCATCCACCGTATTCTCCAGACTTGGCCCCCAGCGACTATTATCTGTTCCTAAACCTCAAGCGGTGGCTCCAGGGAAAGAGATTCACATCGAATGAGGAAGTCGTCGCGGAAACCGAGTATTTCGAAGACTTGGACGTTTCGTACTATAGAAAGGGCATCAAAATGTTGGAAAATCGCTGTACTAAGTGTATTGCCTTCGAACTATGTTGAGGAATAAATATAACTTTGCTCAAAAAACGCTTGTTTTCATTAAAAATCCCGAAACTTTTCAGCCCATGTAGTACATAATCTTGCAGTTGACTCCAACATGCTTATTAAGCCTTGTTACTTCTATTATTTTGAAAATTCAATAAAGGATTTGATTGGTTACTATTTATTTTTAGCGGTTCGTCCTTAATGACATCCGTTCTAATTACTCTTTGTTAAGGAATGAATACTTTAAAGTCATGTTTTGCTAAGAAGAGATTCTTTAAGAGATTATTAACTGCTATGTATATACTAGCTCTTATCCTTACCTATCTTTTTAATTTCACGAATGTTGTCACTCACTATTTCTATGATAACCTTTCCCATTACCATAGAGTATAGAGCCACAGGAGCCAAATTCTTATTTCCGGCAATATCGATCATATACTATATATTAGGTATGGGAAAAGGTTCCGTTAGATGTAATGGGAAAAATGCCACGAACTTTTTCCCACACTTAATATGTCCACAATATAAAGAGGGATATCGCATAGATATTGTCTGCTCTTCTGTTTGGCGCACTTGACAAATTTACACTTCCAGATCTTCCTGAGTATCAAGTTGCCATAAGCTAGCTTTCTTAGATTATTGTGGCTTATCATATTGCTTCATTCTAGATCGTTACCTTTTCTTCGAGAAAGATCCGGGGTTTTTCTCTCATTCCATATTCTCAGCGTCAGAGTAAGCATCGAGTGATTCGAGCTCGCAATGTGTTGCATCAGCCTTGCAATTTTAACCATAGCCACCGCAGTGTGTAGTACTAGCAGACTGCTAGTACCAGACTGCTTATGTACTGTTATTGCCAGTATTGCATGTTTTATTACTGTACTGCAATATATTTCTAAAGAAATGTATACTGATTGCCATAATGATTAACTCCTCATCAGACTCCTTTTTCAATGTACAATAAAAAATAATGAACATACTCATAATAAATGATCATGTATCTATTCGAAAAACTCTCATGTTTAAACAAAAAGATAAATATAATAGGCTAATGAGAGTCAGCAACGATAAACGGCGAAATTATTTAATGAACAATCAATACTTAGATATTGGATTGATGTTTTCTTTATTTTGAATGTTCGACTCACTTTGGAGTTCTCCTCAGCAAGAATGATATAATTACAATTAGCTCCATAATGCCTAAAGTCACTTTGCAAATTGACAAAGATGCAGTGTTCTTAATCTGATATTTTTTTAAAAACAAATATTTTTATTAAAATTCTAAGTAATTTTTTTATTAAAGTCATATATGCGTAAACAATTCAAATGACTTACCATCACGGAACATGAAGCATTGCACTGAAACTTTATTGAACATATTAAAATTTAAAAAGTATTAATTCATTTATATGAATATGTACAATAGTGCAACATCTTAACATTCAGATCGTAGTGGCGCTTCGTATTTAAAGTAATGAATTTAAAAAGTAGAACTGTTAAAATCAAATATAAAGATTACACATTTTTAGAACACACATCCGTGTACGACAACGTATCACTCAGATATGAAGTATTTTTGAAATAAGAAGTCACACAGTAAACATTAAGGCAAATTTTCAAATACGAAACTCATATATATAATTATTAAGTCATATAGTTATAAAGTATATAGTTATTAAGTAAAGTGATGAAAACCGCAAATTATTGTACAAGAATTAAAAATTGTCAAAATTATTAAAATTGTAAAATAAAGAATTACATAATAAAAAGAAAAAATTCAATATAAAATATATTTCATCAATTGTTATATTTTCGTCTACCAATGAAACTTTGTAAAATAAATTAATAAACTATAAATTTAAAAAGGTTACTAATATTAGTCAGGAGAAATTTTTAAGCATAGGTATGATGCAGACCTTCTGAACGTAAATTAAAGGCATTCTTTTGCATGTGTATGAATGTCATTTCTGAAATCAATGTTTTTAATTAAAAATTTCTCCTTGTTTAAAATTTGGACGTTCTCCCAATCGAAGTCATGTGAAAATTCATGATGTTCAATAATTACAGAATGAGTGTTCCAATTTATATGTCTACGATATTCAGATATTCTGCTGGAAAGCTTCCTGCATGTTTGTCTCACATACGATGCATCGCAATTTTTACAACAAATCTTACAGATCACATTTTTATTATCGAATTTTGGAAGAGCATCCTTTTGTACTTTTATGAATCTATTTAATTTGTTATCTGTATGCTGAAAAACGCAAATTTTATGTTGGTGTCTTTACAAATCGACGAAAATTTCTCTGACGTAGAATTAAATATGATAACAAACCACGATATACAATTATTAATTAACCGTATCATCATTTGGGACAAAATTACTAAAAAATTTTTAAATATTTTAGACGACTATTGATCGTGTCAAAAACAAATTTTGCTGGATAGTCATTATTTAGTAACTGTGACTAAATATTGAACTTAATATTGTTATAATGAAATTTTGGAATATCTGAGAGTAACATAGCTCTAACATACCCATTATGACACCATTATGACCTTTTTTATGAGAAATAAGATGACAATAAATAGTTTTGATACCATCCTGAGAATTGATTTGTGGTATCAATCTAATTCTAAACAGTTATTGTTATTAATAATGGTTACATTTAAGAAATTAATACTATTGTCTTCTATTTCCAAGGTGAATTGCAATCTCAGATGAAACGAATTAAAAATTGTCAAAATAAATCAATCATATCGGGACTGCCGTCACGATATCATCAATATATAATTCCATGTTTAATAAATTAATAATGGTCTTGAGATACTTTGTGAGACTAAAATAGCTCAATATTATTTACTTTACAACATATTAACATACAGAACAAAATATCTTATTTCAATATATATTGGAGATCTTATGAAGTTAGGGGAAAACGTAAAAAATACAAAAATAATATACTTGCTGTAATATATTAGGTGTACAACTTTGCTTCCGCCGTTTTCCTATAGATGACTTTAA
>NW_012130090.1:3586052-3587472 GCF_000143395.1 Atta cephalotes
CCCGAAAGATACGCTAATATATATATTTATATATATATATTTCAATCAAGATCAATATATTTTTCCATCAATTTTTGTAAATATACATACCATATATGTGTGTACATATTATTATATTATATATAGGATAAAATTGGGTATTATGAGCATTGCAGATAATATGAGCATCCCTTATATTTCAGCAATGACTGGTATTAGTAGCCTGTATTGTAAAAAGATGCATTTCTCTTCGCGACATTCTAATATGCTGCAAAATTTGAGTTAAATTATGTACTTACTTATGTGAATATTTGTTATTAGATGTACAACTTTGCTTCCGCCGTTTTTTTCCGAAATTCGAGGCTTTATTGTAAAAAACTGGTTTTACATTTATGATTTAAAGTATTGTCTATCGTTGGCCACTACTTTCTCTCATCTTTCGGGTAGCGTACGAATCCCGCGTCGAAAAAACTGGTCATCTGGAGAATACGGCGGGTGGGGTAGGACTTCCCATTTCAACGTTTCCAAGTATGTCTTGACCACTTTCGCAACATGGGGTCGAGCATTGTCATGCTGCAAAATCACTTTATCGTGTCTCTCGTTGTATTGCGGCCGTTTGTCTTTCAATGCTCGGCTCAAACGCATCAATTGCGTTCGATACCGATCGCCTGTGATTGTTTCAGTCGGTTTTAACAGTTCATAATACACTACGCCGAGCTAGTCCCATCAAATACAGAGCATGACCTTGGACGTCAAAATCACCGTTCTTGAAGCGTTGAAACCACTCACGACACATTCTTTCACTAATAGCGGCCTCACCATAAATATTTGAGAGCATTCGATGAGCCTCAGTCGCAGATTTCTTCATATTGAAGCAAAAAATTAAAACCTCCCGCAAATGACGAGAATTTAGCTCGTAAACTGACATTTTCAATCGAATAACTTTATGATGCAGACACAAATCGACTAATGTTTCTATGGGGTTATGTTGACAGATGCTCAAGTTTATTGTATGATGTCTATGATCTATTTATTTCGACCACCACTTACCGCTAAAGCCATCTATAGAAAAACGGCGGAAGCAAAGTTGTACACCTAATACAAAGAATGAAAATGATGATTGACTCGGTTTTCGAATATGCAATAGAAAAGTATTGCATGTAACGTCTTAAAGACGTCATAAATTCATTTGACTGTACCCATTTGTGTATAATACAAAAAAGTAAATTATTTTAATTTTTATAAAAATTTTATAATTCGGCCTTTTATTCCACCCATCCTCTTAATTTTTTCTAAATTATGATGCAGAAATATTACAACACGAAATATACATTTAGTGTGGTAAAATTTTAAGTAAATAATTGTACATACATGATGTTATGTTATGTATATATATATATATATATATATATATATATATATATATATATATATATAGTAC
>NW_012130090.1:3587492-3616665 GCF_000143395.1 Atta cephalotes
CGAGGCAAACCACTCATCAAGCGGACGTCTTCATAAGAATCGAAGTGCCGCTCAGCGAGCGCGTGGCCCATCGACGAAAACAGGTGATAGTCAGAAGGTGCCAGGTCTGGTGAGTAAGCTGGATGGGGTAGCACTTTCCAGTTAAGTGTCTCCAAGTAGTTTTGGATCATTGTTGACGTGTACGATGGTGCGTTGTCGTGGAGGAAAATCAACTTGTCATGATTTTTCCGATAATGCGGCCTTTTTTCACGCAGAGCACGATGCAATTTGATCAGTTATTGGTGATAACGGTGAGCATTAACACCAGGTTTTAACAGTTCATAATTGATGACATCCTCCTGATCCCACCAAACGCACAGCATCGTCTTCCGTCCGAAGCGATTTGGTCTTGAGGAAAATGTTGATGGTTGGACGGGATCAACTCAAGATTTCTTGCGTTTAAGATTCTGAAAATATATCCACTTTTCATCGCCTGTCACAATCCGATGCAGGAACGACTTTCTTTTTTGTCTGGCAAGCAGAATTTGGCATCGCTCCATCTGCCTATTGTTCTATTCATGCGGTACCCATTTTCCGATCTTTTGAACCTTCCCCATGACATGTAGTCGCATGGAAATGGCTGCTTGAGAAATGCCCAATTGCTCGGCAAGCATTTTTTGCGATTGGGTATCGTCCTCGTCCAAAAGAGCCTGCAATTGACAGTCCTCAACCTTCCTAGGCCGATTTTCACGCTTCTTGTCACTCAGATCAAAATTGTCATCATTGAACCGATGAAATCAATCTCTGCACGTTGTTTCCGATAAAGCATTGTCGTCATAGGCCTCCACAAGCATTGGTGCGATTCGGCAGCCGATTTCTTCAAATTGAAACAGAAAAGCAAAGCTTCCCGCATATGCTTTTTTTTTAGCAAAAACTAGACATGATTACGAAAGAAAAAATATATGTTGTTGTATGAAATTGCTGATGATGTGCACTGGTTAATGTTGACAAATGTCAAACACATAAAAAAAAGTATGTTGTGTGTGCAGAGTAGCTTTGTACATTCACTAATGTCACCTATGAGCATATAGCGGATTTAAGCTTATACACCTAGGATATTTATAATATCATATTGTGCAATATTTCCACAATTTATTTATTGCGACGTTGAATTATAAAATGATTAAAAGTTGGAATTCATTTAAAATTTATTATTCAGATCTCAATATGAAGTTACTCAATATAAAGTTATTCTCAATCACTTTCGAAAAGTATGTACATTTTTTTGAGATACTTAGAAATAATAAAATAAAATAAACCTATATGACAACTGATGATATTCGAAAAATTTTTTTATTATGCAACTGAATTATTAGTCGAATTAATCAAATATCTTCAAGTCGAACTACAAACAATGTAATAAATACATATGTACGTATACGTTCGACTTTTATTTTTATTCAGATGCAACAATAATTCATGTTCCCCGATTCTAATATTCTGCCATTTTTTCTTCTTGTGAGAAAGGGAGAGAATGAAATTTATATAAATCAATGATCAAGATAGCGGTTTCTCCACAGGTATGGTTTCAAAACAGACGGGCAAAATGGAGAAAGCAAGCTCGGTTACAATTGCTGCAGGATGCGTGGAGAATGCGATGCTTGGGTTTAGGAAGCGCTACGCCGCTGCTCCTCGGCCGATCACCTTCCAGTGGTCTCGAGAGAACCAGCGACGCGTCCTCAACTTCTCCGTCATCCTCATCAGCTCTTACAGGCTCGCCGAATACGACTGACAAGTTACCTGAGATTGGCAGTCCCATATCGGTCTGCAGAGATTTTCGAATTTTATCTTCACTGCCACCTGGGTAAGCATTTTGAATGCAGAAATATATTTTTGATAATTATATAGGGTGATCCAGAACAACTCAGGTATTCCTGAAAAGACGTATTTCTGATCTAATTCTAAGATGATTTTTCTTTTATGAAAATTTTATCCTTAGTTTTCAAATTATAAGAAGAAATAATTAACATATCACGGACCGCGTAGAAGAAACGGGAGCGATGCTCGGTTAGACGCGGATAGAGACCCTATAATCAGAGTTTGATGAAAGCGGGCAATTTCTGATTGGTTCTCAACCTTGCTCCATTCCGTATTCTTCGGATAACTTCGTACATTGTTAAAAAACGAGTGCGAAGAAAAGAAAGAAATAGATAGCTACAAGCAGATGAGTAAAACCTGTGTCAAAGAGATTAGAAATCGATTCGAAATCTCAGACAAAAAGAAAATTAACAAATTACAATTGCACAATCAATTGATCAACTTGATTGATTTATACGGGTTTATTTTACATATTGTCTGTCACATATTCTAACTTTTTGGACATGCATTCGTACGAGAAAGTAATATCTGTTATCTTTTTCTATCCGCCATTTTTGGTCCACATTCGTCAAACTTTATTATAGGATCTCTAGACACGCATACAGATCGGATGCATCACACGTTTATAAAAACACATTCATTCTCCTTTTCTCCTCTGTCAGACCATTTCTTTGTCTTTCACATACTTTAAATATGCTAATTTCATTCAATTATAAATTAGAATGATGAAATTGAAATGAATTTTTTGAGTATCGAATTGTTTTTTAATTACACTGATAAAATTATTAGAGAAATGTTGTAAAAGAGCGAAATTAAATAATAATTACGTACGATAAGCGTTATAAAATTAAGCATTAAAACTATTGACATACAAATCATACAATTATTTCAGTACGTTGAATTCTAAAAGTGCTTCTTACAATTTAATGTACTGAAATACCTGTTAGACTTAATTAAAGTATGTTTATGACTGTGCTTGTATACGGACTCACGTGTTTTCTTCGTGTGATTTTCAATCGCCGAATAATCAATTGTTTGTGATTGTTAATAATTAACTGATAAATCGATTAATAAATTCCTTGTTTTATCAAGTATAATCGAGGTGTGTCAATGTTGAAACGTGACACAATTTATATAATAAAAATCTCATCATGGAAAGATGTGACTTGATGCGTACTTAAAGGGTAATTAATATTTGATGAAAGTGAATTTACAGTAAACAGTTGTATCGAGCACAGCTATTACGATGCATCCAAACTTATTTCTCCGTCTGTTTCAAGCTAGAGCAAAATGGAATCATTGAACATCTACAAAATAATAACAATTTTATAATTAAGATAATAATAAGCTTTTAAAATGTATTTGTTTTAAACATTTAAAACTCTTTGCCATAAAGCACGATCGCGTTTCTTATAAAACTTATTATAAGTAATAAATGCTACGAGTGCTATAGCGCAGATAAAATTGTTAGAGAAATTAATAAATATTCCCCTTTACATAGCCGGCCTCAAATGACCTCCGAGTGATCTTGACTTTGACTTTGATTCTCAAGAAGATCAAAGTCATTGACATTCGTATCGTTATTCATTAAAATTATTATTAATGAAAACATTTTTATGAATAATAAGTGATTTTTGAATACGTTGTATATTATAATATAACAGTCCTTTGTTTGACTTGGTAGAGCAAAGATGTTACTCCATAATTTTTTTCATTTAACTTACAATTATGAAGATCTTATAAACTATTTATCTACTTATAATCCATGGATTATTAGGATTAGATTATGGCATAATATGCGTTCTGCGTTCTTTATCACGATTTGTACGAGAAGTACATTACGAACATTATTTAGCAGAATTTATGTTTAAAAAATGATTTTAATGACAGACTACCGCAATTTTTTAAATTAATGGCTTCTTTATATCCATTAAATTATATATCGTCAAATAATAAATAAAATATTATACATTCATATTGGAATGTGTATGTTGTGTTGAAAAACTGTCTTATTAAGAAAAACGTTTTCATGATCTTGACCTTCTTGAGGGTCAAGATCACTTGGAAACCGTTTGGGCATGGTTATATAAAGAAGAATATTTACTCAATTAAGTTTAACAAGTATTTCATTAAGTTAAATTGTAAGAAAAGAGAATTAGAATTCATCATACTGAAATAATTGTATGACTTGTATGTCAATAATGGTTTAATAATACTTAACTCACTAATTATTGTCTAATTTCGCTCTTTAAAACATTTCTAACAATTTTATATTTTTTTCATCGTAATTAAAAAACAATTCGATACTCAAAGGGTTCGATATTCATTTCAGTCTCATTATTCTAATTTATAATTTAATGAAAGTAACATATTTAAAATTTGTAAAAAATAAAGAAATAGCGTGTCAGAAGGGAAAGGTGAGAAGGATAGTATTGTTATAAACGTGTAAAAACTTGTCCCTGGCAGAAAAATTTCTATGCCAAGTATGCCAAAAAGTATGCCTTTCTACTTCTATGATTATGGCGTAAGATCATGTTGTTAAACATAGAAACTACGCCAAGCTATGTGAGATACGTAAAATGGCGTACTTAGACCTAATTAGGCATAGAAAGTACGCCAAAGTACGCGCAACTAATAATCATTACTTCCTGAACTATGCGTTTCTTTCTATGCCGAACTACGCCAAATTAATTTTTATTATTTTGTAGTATTTCAAGAAAATATGTAATTCTATGTTTTTTTACGCGAAATTACGCTCTATAATCTGATAATTGGGCACAGAAATAACTTCATTCAGAAAAATGTTTTGTCACAACAAAAATTTTTTGCGATAACAAAATTTGTTTGTCAATACATGATCAACTTTTTATTTTATTAACAATTATTTCAAATTATTTTGTTAACCTGAATTTTGTTGTCGTAATTTACATTTTGTTGCAATAACAAAATTTGATTTTCTATTCTGATCGATTGGTTGAAAATACCAAATAATTGAGGTTTGCTGTCATAACAAAATATTTTGATTGTTTATCCTGATGGAAATAAATCGTTAAAATTGTTGAAAATCACTGAAATCTATATCCATTTGATCCATTTCAGTACAATTCATATAAATGAAATGAGTCAATTAATACAATATATATTTCATACAATTTTGTTTCGAAATTGATTTACCCAAAATTAATTAAACTGAAATAATTTGTATCCGAATATATAGTAAATTTATATACATTATTACATCATGTTTTTAATCAAAACAATTATATGGCATAAGTTATCAATTAATCACCATAAAAACGCTTATTTCATCGTATATAATTTAATATCATATTTGAACAAATTATATTATCGCATATCGTCTCAAATTATATACTATAAATTTTATTTTTATGGATCATATGGATTATAGAATTTTGCGAATTTTTACCATATAAAATGTTTATTATATGTATTTCAAGCATACAAACTTTTCGCCACAAACATTATGCATATAAGCCATTGCTCGATTATGGAAAGAAGCATACGGAATTGTTAACCATGAATCTAAAATTTGCATTTCGAACGCATTAATATGATTATTAAACGATACAGTCATTTCTTGAAATAAAAAGTAAACATTTTTCTTATTATCTAAATAAACTATAATAATAAGGGATTAAATCCAAACCAAACCAAAAATAGAAAATATCTTCAACGTAAATATTAAGAACTAGAGTATTTTTGTAAACTATATTATTAATGTTAATCCAAGAAATAGGACGATAATATTTTAATAAAAGATAGCAGTAAGAAATTAGGAACTTTGTGAATGTGTAATTTCAGGATCAAATTAAATATGCATTTCAAGTCCAGTGTTACTAAACAATCTATTGTTTAGTATCAATTGATGCTTTAAAATTAATATCTTTAATGTATTTATTCTTGAACATGAAACATGTATATGGCAGTCGTCTGTTACGGTGGTGTTGTGCGTGTACGGCGATGTTGTGCGTGTGCGGCCGTCGCCTTCGGCTTGACTATCGCCGGTAGCGCGCAAGCTATTCTCACAAGGAGGAAGGATTTCGTCGAGTGACTAGATCGAGATGTGACTATTTACAATGTATTTATACTAGCTATGTACAATGCAGGTAGAGGACTGTTTGTGGTACTTTGTATGGCCCTAAAAAGAGCCGTTGTAACGCGATATCTACCGCGAACTTTCGCGAAACGAAATTGGAACGCTTGCAGCGTTCACTTAGCGGGGCCCCAGCTTTCGCTGTTGTTGTTGCAGCTAACCTTGGTGGAGTGACCTGTAAGAAGGTGACTCTCCTTCGCCAAACCAGCGGCGGAGAAAGCTGCATTTGCCTCAGCTTCTGTGACATTTCCCACTCGTTCCCCGACGTCTGTGTGCCGGTGATGGTCCTAAGCGGTGTCACAGGCAGCGGTGAGACGGCCAGGATGGCGAGATAGTTTGGCGACGTATATCTCCGGAGCCGGCAATTCCACGTGCTGAGGAGTACTCGTGGCGGTCGTGTGAGCCTCAGACGCTGCGATGAATCGAAGTGAATGAGTCTCCATTTGATGGCGAGCGTGGAGTGACTGGCGTTCGTTACTTCCCTCTCTGGTCGCGCCTGCAGGCTGCTTCTCTGCGAGGCTGGGCTACTCCTCCGCTGCCGGATTGCTGCTGAACGATTCCTCTGCGGTCCAGCTGTTGCTGATCGGCACCTCTGTTGTCCGGCTGCTACTGGGCGGCGCCTCTATTGCCCAGCTACTGCTGGGCAGTGCCTCTGCTGTCAGGTTGCTGAGTAGCTGTAGTTCGGCCGATAGACGACTTTCGATCGTCTCGAAATGTTTCAGCTTGATAGCTACACTGGTTAAACACGTGTTCAGGAGTGCAGTGAGCGCGTCTTCCTTCACTCCGGCAGGCCTTATTTCCCGCCGGATGGATCTCGAGCGCGAATTTTCGTTTAGGCGCGCCAGCCCTCTGGGGGCTGAGTTACGGTACTCGCGCTTCGTTGCACACGCGTGCCGCGACTTTTGCCGAGCAGGTGGCAGTCTTGTGTGGCATAAGGAACCGCCACAATGTGCACTAATCTTGAATGGCTTATATTTCGCATACATGAAAGATTAATTAAAGATCTTACAGAACGTATTATGCCAGAATAAATGCAGCGATAAATGATGCTTGAGCTTCAAATTTTCGAATAAATACATCTCATGATGTTCGATGTATATTGTAGAGTAATGGATCTTGAAGAGTAATGGAATACATAGAAAACTGATCAATAATTTTTAGTAATAAAATGTATAAGTACCAATATGAGTTACTTTTTGGCACTTCATCACCTATAATAATTTCAAAGTACTTACAGAAAGTCATTCTGAAGCAGAGAAACCCAATATTGACATTTTTAATTTTTCATATTTTAAAGACGGAGGTCTATTTCCTGACTCTACAGGACCCAAAATCGAACCCCCCCCCCCCTATTCTCATATTCAGTTCGTCGAATGTAAATAATCGTTCTTTTTCAATAAACTGAATAAAAATTTTTGATAATAATCATATCAGCAAATACTTTTAAAAATATCATGCATAATATCGACACAAATATTTTTTAAAAGAAAAAGAAAGTAATTCGTTAAAAATACAATTCTCTACAATGCCAATTTTTTGATACATTTGTATGTCATTTTCATATTCATTAACGAGTCGAATTAGATCAGTATTTTCAGATATTTGCTTATGCATATTTTTTTGTATACTTTGCACACTCTGTATGGATAATTATTGTTGAAACTTTGGCCGAAGCAGAAAATTTCATGAACATCTAAATTGTCTTCAATTACTACAATGCAGGACATAATAATTTCAACATTATTACGGACATAAATTGGATTTGTTTCCATGTGTTTTAATTCATTAAGAAATGGTAAAAAGGCAGCTCTATTTCTAAACTCAATTTTATCAGAATTACAAAATAAAAGTGTTAAAAATATGTTATCGACCTTAGACTGGAATTTCGATGGAATACACGATAAAGAAAAATTCATAATCTCTAATTTATGTACCAATATGTGCACCAAGGGATTGTTTACTTCAAATTCATCAAAATATAAAATATAAAAGATAATAAGACTCGATAATAATAAATAAAGTCAAATTTATAAGAAAAGCTACGAGCCAGAAAACAAAATAAAATAAATTATAAAATTATAAAACTTTAAATATTACAATACAACGTTTCGATCGATTGGGTCATTCTCAATGCTAACAAAATTCTTAAAATCTATCGCTTAATAAAAATTATATAAATACATGTTAAATTCTGAAATGCTCGCCAACAATGTAGTCCTTTAATTCTTCTCAACGATGTGGACCTCACGAATAGTAAGGGCATGTTTTTTTATATGTTCTTGTAAAAAATTGTTTTGTTACCATAAAAGTGTCGTCAGAAGATGGGAATTTATATCAAGGGAATTTATATCAAGGAAAACCAAAATACCATTAGATGAATTTTTGATAGCTTTTCTTATGGTTTTATTTTTTATTTTCAATAGCACACTCTATAAACAACCTTTTTCGGAATCCTATGTCTCCTATTGTTGCTAATATGATTATGCAAGATCTGAAAGAAATTGCGATTGGAAAATTGCTTTGTCAGTTGTTATTTTATTTTCGATATGTGGACGACGATTATTTTTGCTGCCCCATCTGAGAGTGTAAATGATATTTTGGGAATATTTAATTCTTTACATATTAGACTACACTGTGGAAGTTGATATGGACAATAGAAAGACAAAGAAGATAATAGAAGTTTTTTAGGCACGCTGTTGATTATTGAAGAGGGGAAACTTGTTTTTGACGTACACTGTAAAGCTACTTTCTCTAGCAGATTCCTTAACTTCAATTCACAGCATCCTGTTTGTCACAAGAGAGAGGTTATCTACAGATTCGTAGACAGAATTGTTCGCTTTTGCCATCCTCGATTTCAAAAAAACAATTTAATGAACGTCATTAATATCCTATTGAAAAATGGATATCCAATTAATTTTTTGTACGATCCAGAATTAAATTTCATATTTACAATAAGATTACTACTACTAATATCATTAAAGCTAAAGAAAAGTTTTTTGCCGTTCCATACATCAAATCTATTTCTGAAAAATTTTCACCGTTTGCAAATATGTTCAATTGCAAATTAGCTTATATTATTCCGAACACTTTAAAAAGTTTAATAAAAAAGAATCAGCTGGAACCTTTACACAATCAAAATGTCTATAAGATTTTATGCGATGACTATGACATTAGTTATGAGCTAAACTAAGAGACAGTTGAAGACGCGATTGCATAAACATGTTTCCAACATTAAGAGAATAAGTCTTCATCGGTTATCTCTAATCATCGTATATTCACCCAGAGAAGGGTCATAATTTTAAATGGAACACGTGAAAATTTAGGATATAGCACCTTCTTACAATATAATAAAAGGTTAATTTCGAAAATACATGGTACATATTAAAAGCCAAAACCATGGAATTAATAAACAAAATGATACGGATTCATTGTTGGAATTATATTCTAACATCATACCATCTCTTTCTCCCTCTTAATTGTTTATTCTTATTTCCTTTCCATCGGGCATCTTCCTTTTCTATTAATTTCCTTTTATTGTTGTGTTGCAGTTACAGTTATATTCTTGGTTGAGACACTACATAGTCTTTGCACATCTTTCTTCTGATTGCAATTCGCTCAATTATAAGAAGGGAATTCATAAGCGATTGTTATTATTTTTTTTTCTTTCAATGAAAGTTAAAGTGTTCACAAGAAGATACTTATTTATACAATATTACTAATTACACAGTTGCACAATTATGTGAACTTGAACTGTTATGGTTACTTTCTGAGTCTCTTTATAGATCCTTTTATGATTTATTTCTACTTCGCTGGAATGCTTTTAATATTATACAATGAAAATTTTATCTTTGGATAACATTTTATAACAAGACAATTTTTTACACGAACATATAGAAAACATGCCCTTACTTATTCGTGGAGTCCACATCATTGAGAAGAACTAAAGAACTATTATACATTGTTTGTGTTACGTCCAAGCTCCGCATATATGGAGCTGAGACTGAACGCAACGGGAATCAAATTATTAGACCGGTCGTGGTCAGACTCCGGACCACAAGGGACCTGTAAGGAAGGACCGATGCAAGAAGAGAAGGGATCACCCAATGTACTGCAGCGAAATCAAAATTTACTACTTGGCGATAACGATGAATAAGGTGGCCAGAGACCGTCAGAGAGGGTGCCGTCGACTGTGGAATGCTGGGCGTCAGGTCCGCTTCGATCATTCAAATTCCTCGATCAAGCATTACCGTTTGCCTTTATTATAGTTGATAATATGGTTTTGTACTGATTTTACTGGAGAAAAAAGGCTTCGAGAATCGAAGTCTTTTCAAAGGTTCCGACAACTATAACTTCCCCAAACTCAGAGAGAAAAATTGAGGACCGCGGAACCGCGATTTTTATACTAATCGCCTCTGATTACTTCAATTTGGATTGATGTAATAAGTATCGTTAACTAGTAGTAGGATTTTTCTTTGCTCTCAGATTGGTCAAGATCTTGAAGGAAGAAAGGATGTTGACCGGAGTCTGTAGTGTGGAAAAGTGTTTTCCTAAATTTTATGACCTTAAAATTTATGGGAAAACGCTCGCTGCAGTGCGTCAAGAAAGCACACGTGCAGTGTGTGCACTCGGCGTGTGATCTCGGCATAAGACCCAGAATTTATCCCTGAGCGTCGCATGTCTTCTTAGATTTAGTAAGACCGTTAGTGATCGTCCGCGACTTGACCGTTAAAAGGTATCTTGGCGCCGATCTTACGCTTCCAATGATATATTTATTATTATTTTAACCGCAGTGTTTGAGAGATACAAACTTGATATCTTTTTGGTCCCGCCGCTCGTGATTTTTAGTTTATCTCGGAACGACTTTTACGAAGAGATGCTGGATTCTTCGTTTTAATTTTTAGTGTGGGAAAAGAAAATTTTTAATCTTGTCTAGGCTATAATACTCAACTTGTGCATTATTCGCAGCTGTCTTTTTATTTCAACGAATTCCAGATTTTCATGAAAGAAAAAAATCGTGGGAATCCGCTGGATGTAACATTGGCGAGCATTTCAAAATTTAACATGTATTTATATAATTTTTGGATAATTTTTATTAAACGATAGATTTTCAAGAATTTTGTTAGCATTGAAAATGACCCGGTCGCTGTCGAAAACGTTTGTATTGTAATATTTAAAGTTTTATAATTTATTTTGTTTTGTTTTTGTATTTCTGGTTCGTAGCCCTTCTTATAAATTTGACTTTATTCATCAAAATATATTATAAGAGATAACACTATTTTTCCAGGAAATCGAAGATATATTTTTTTATACAGTTCTCCTTGTATTATATTTGAAATGCATGAAGTTGTTTGCAACAAACCGTTCATGTAATATAACATTATACCTAAAAAGGAAGGTATCTGAAACAACTTCTGTAGATTCAATTAGTCGTATAGAAATAAATTGACCCCTGTCATATTTACTGGAATCATAGTAAATACTTTGTTGATTTATTTTCTACATTGACCTATGACATATGATATAAGTTTATATAGCAGTCTTTGCATTCAAAGTAGTGTAATCTCTTATGCAGTCTTTAAATTACGGAATAGAGTTTCAAGCGCAGTAAATATGTCTTCGATTTTTCTTTTACATAATTCATTTAGAACTGATATTATTTCATATTTTGTTTCAAATAATATGGAATCTTTAATGAGATGATCTGTAAGTTCAATAAAATTCTAAATGTGCTGCCGTATTATTGAGCTATTGCTGTAAAGCTGCAGAATAAAGGACGCACATGAACTTTGGATTCTACTGACAAAGCAAATTAGATTTATTGATTTCAACTTATAACTCATCATTGTCATCGGCATTTGCATGCAAATATTTTCTTTGATGCAATATTATTCTATTACTAAAGGGAATAATATGACACTGAATTCGCCCAACTTATGTTTTTTCTCTAAATGCTGCTTAAAAATATGAATATTATGAATTTCCCAAATGCAGTTCTCTTATCGGCAAACGTACTGATTATTCATACCGAATCGATAAATTAACTTAAAATGATTTGATAACATTGGAATTTCCGGAACTTCCAGCTCACAGATATAATATCGGAACATGAAATGCAATATAGTTTATTTCGCACTAACTCAAACACAAAATAAATATTAAAATTAAACAAAAATAATGAAAATTTTCTGATTCCGTACTTTCTAAATCTTATTTAGTTTGATGCTTAAGTTGAATACTGAGTTTATGTGCTTGTCCATTTGGTTATTCTTTTATAAGTTTTTATCCAGAGCCACACTTATTCAGACTGAGGTGGATACGAGGCGTGCAGTACTTGAAAAATTTTATAGCATATATCAATGGCTTTTAATGGTATGTCTATCAAATACAACGTGTCATTTACATTTATACGATTACTCTACATTAGCCAGAAATCGTTCCTATGGTGATAACATATGATTGTAAACTTAAATTTCTTCTTGCAGCCTTTTTTTTATCTCTTCGCGTACTTCTTGTAGTAATTCAGAAGTCTATATATATTAACAAATAAAGTTAGTAATTAATTAATGATCATTAGACATTACATATCATATGTACATTTTTATAATCTGACTTTCACATGTAATATGAAGCTTTTAATCGATTCTATAATAGATGGTTTCCACGTCTTTTGTTCCAATTCTTATTCCTGCAGATGATGGACACACAGGCAGTAATGTCAGTAGCGTTACATTTTTTGAGTCTGAAAGCAAAAATGTTAAAAATGTTATATTTCAATATTAGATACATATGTACTTTTGTGTTATGTTTACCTAATTGAATTGCTGATTTCAATATCCTCAAGTATTGCACGGTAGATATTATCAATTATTTCTTTTTTTATTGTTTATTTTTATTAATTGTTGAAGTCGAACTGAAAGACCAAACCAAACATTATACAGCTGGAGACCTACGTTAAAAATTTCTTTGTAGTCATTTTCTAGCTGTATTCTCAAACCAGTATGGACTCCAATATGGTGTCCAGCTGTGCTGAACAATCAAATTCTAACATCAAAACCCTTCAAAAATTTCAGTCCAAAGTATTTAGACTTATTATCAACACTCCATGGTTTATCACCAACAAACAATTTCACAGGGATCTGAAATAACCACAGTGCAAGAAGAAATATTTTAACACATACAGAAGTATAGCGAACACTTAAGCTCACATCCAAATGACTTGGCTAAGCCTTTAATGACGAAAGCATCTCCTCTCAGGAAACTAAAACGTAAAATTCTCCAGGATCTAACGGCATCATAGTCAATGTTATTTCAGAATACCTGGCAAACCCTTCACTGAAGTTGTCAATCTCCGCTTTCCTAAATTTTATTCTTGGGCTCGGCTTTTCTAAACAATGTTTCTTTCGAGTTTGGAAGCATAGTGTACATCACGTCAATGCTCTCCTCTAAAATTAATTTGATCAAATATATATATATATATATATATATATATATATATCTTACAAATACTAGAACAACTAAAATTAATTTTAAATTAATATAAGTAGTGTGTGTGTGTGTGTGTGTGTGTGTGTGTGTGTGTGTGTGTGTGTGTGTGTGTGTTTATACGAAAGATAAAATAAGATAAATATTTATTCAATTATTATTTGAATATTTTTAAATAAATATTTTTATCTTTTGCTAATATACACACACATGCACACAGACAAGAAATATAAATCCGCACCGTGCAATTTCTACACAACTAATACCCAATACTTTGGGTAAAACTAATTCCGATGTTATTGTAACTTTTAAACCTCATAATTGGAGATTTATTTTGTAGGATTTTTAGCTTATTTTTACTTTACGCGAATCCTGATTCCCGCGCGGCCAATGGAAAAACCCCGCGCATTAATACACGCGACTCGCGAGCGTCTTGCGAGATGTCCTGCAGGAACAGGCAGGACTAACAGTCAGTCTAATGTAGACAACCTATGGGAAAGGCACGGAATAAAATACCTTTGTTTAAGAAAATTTTGACCTTTCTGTAATTTTCCCACAGATTTCAGAAGTAGTAGGATTCGACTCAGAATTCCGTATTTGTACCGAAGTATACACGCCGTGATATACGCGTCAGTTAGATGCGCATCGAGTTACGTGCGCGGCTATGAAAAATTATTCGAACTTTCGCAACAGCATAGTACGTCGCGAGTAGCCATTTTGCTGTGTAAAAAGCAAGGTGGAAATGGACTGTGTGTCGGCCTGCCGAGTCACAATCACGAGAGACTGAGTGTTGTATAACTGAATACATAACTCAGTAATGATGTTTACGAACGATAAGAGTACGATGAATCTTCAAGATTATATGTCATGCAACTCAAGAAGCTGCTGAAGAGGGATCGATTATGATTAACAAGGCCAACTTGATATTATGTTTGCAAAAACATGATCCCAAAATATGAAAAACCGTCAAGGCGGAGATGTATCTATGGCACCAAGCCTCTTTTATGTCACAGAGTCGCGACAGAATACTACGGGGAAGATTCAATCGCGGATCGTGAGTTCGAGCTCGTTCAACGCGAAAGGGACCTTCTACGACGCAAGATCGAACTGATGCGACGTGAGACCAAGCGAGACACAGCGCCGGCCAGCGGAAGCCCTAGCATAGACGGAGGTTATCACCATCCGAAGAGGCTCAAGAATATGCTGAGCGAATTCGACGATTTTAGTAACGCCTTCCGGAATTAGAAATAACAGATTGATTTCCTGTGAGACATATATAATCTCGATGATAATGCTACGAGAGTGCTCGTTAGTTCGAAGTTGAAAGGAAAGCCTTGAGTTAGTTCTACTCAAAATCCAAGCACATCACATTGAGTGTGGAGAATCTCATGAAAGAGATGAAACGAATGTTCGACCATCGTTCCAGCAAGATGGCTCTGAAAAAGGAATTCGAGCGACGAATATGGCAGGTCGGAGAAAAGGACGTTTAATGAATATTACCATGACAAAATTGTCATGGCGAATCGTATCTCGATAGACACAGACGAAATTATCGATTACGTCGTGGAGGGAATACCCGATGTACGATTATGCGATCAAGCAAGGCGTTTCAAGGATGCCGCCGATCTTATAGAGGCGTTCGAGAATATCACGCTGAGGAAAGAGCGGAATTCCGTTAGCGCCATTCACAAAAAGCCGAAGGAGAAAACAAAGATAGCAGCGAGCACTCCGAGACAAGTCCAGCGCCCCGAGGAATTAAGTGCTTCAACTGCAAGGAGAGGGGACATCGCGCAACAGAGTACGTGAAACCGCGAACCGCCGCGAGCAAACCAATGGACACTCAACCCGACGAATCGGCGAGAAAGATGAGCAAAATAGCAAGCGAGATGAATCTCTTACAGCCGTTTGATCCAAACCGTACATGATGTCTGTAACATATATTGCATCAAATAAAAAAGGTAACATACAACCGTTTTTGTGCGTAGCGATCATCGACACCGAGTCGCCGATAAGCCTTAAACCAGAATATGCGCTGATTAATTGTCGCTATTACGAACGATGATTTCAATCAATGGTCTTAACAATTCGCGAATTAAAATATTAGGCATTTTTGAAAGATGTTAAAATAAATAACATTGATGTCAATAAATTCTTTGTTGTGCCTGATGAAATGATGAGTAGTACTGCGTTGCTAAGAGGGGTTTTACATCCAATCAGGCAGTAAAAATCGCGATTGATCGAGCGTTTGAGGTCATGCAAAACGAAACTGATTTATCACGGATTTTAACACGGATAATTTTGCCGAACAGATTTTATATAGATTGTACTGACCAATTACTCAATGAGCCAAACTTAAATGTAAGCATTCCGTACAAGATAATAACAAGTTTAAAAGATTTATACGAGATGTATAGCTGAATAAGAAGGAGGATTTGGCGAAAAACATTTCGGAAATGACAATATATGCTTAAAGCATGAACAACTAAGCAGCTTTCGCGCGCGGATTGGCGCATGCCAACAAATTAAAATTAGCCGTCATCTTGGACGATTTACTATAACTACTATAAAGAAGGTATAATTCGAGAAAGCATCTCCCCATACGCAAGTCCGATTGTATTGGTTCGGAAGAAAGATGATAACTTGAGGTTGTGCGTAGATTACCGGGAAATAAATAAAAACTCGATTAAAGATAACTTCTCAACGTCATTGATAGACGATCATTTAGATCGATTAAAGGGGAAGAGAATTTTTAGTTTAGATTTGCAAAATGTTTTCATCACATTAAGATGGCTGAATTCTCGATTAAATATACATCTTCATTACACCCCTAGGCCAATTCGAATACTTAAAAACGTTCGGGCTCACGAATGCCCCTAGAGTTTTTCAACGATACATATATCAAATATTTAAATTAATGATCAGAAAAGGTAAAGTCTTAATATATGGACGATATCTTGAGATATGGTGGATGATCTTATAGCTACCGAGAAAATGCGAGAGCATCTCGACATCTGCCGAGGAGTGTTCGAAATCGCACAGAAGCATAAACTCCGATTTCGAATGGATAAATGCTCCTTTTTGTACGATCAGATTATGTATCTCGGATATTTAATTGATAAAAATGATATTCAACCAAGCGCGGAAAACGAATCTGTTATTAATTACCCAATTCTGCGTAACATGAAAGACGTACAGCGCTTCATAGGACTTGCGAGTTACTTTCGCAAATATATTCCGAGGTTCTCGATTATAACGAAACCGCTGTATGAATTGAAAAAGATGTCATCATGTTCAAGTTCAGCACGGAAGAAGATAAAGCCTTCGAAGTGTTAAAAGCGCATGTATCTAATCATCCGATATTAGCGATCTATTGTCACGCCGCGAAAACAGAATTGCATTGCGATGCGAACGGATTTGGTGCTATACTGTTACAACAGCAGGATAGAGAGCCAATATCGTATTTCAGCCAAACGATATCGACGGAATCTAAATACTCCAGCTTCGAGCTGGAATGTCTAGCCGATATATGTGATTAAGAGATTCCACGTTTACTTATCGGGCATTCATTTCAAAATTGTCACAGATTGTGATAGTTTCTGTCTTATCCTTAGACAAAACATTAATCCGAGAATCGCGCGTTGAGCAATGTTCCTACAACAGTACAAATACATCGCTAAGCGTATGGCGCATGTAAACGCGCTGAGCCGATGTAATAGTATCTTAGTACTAGTAGGAAATATTTTTGAAGTGTTATCTATAAAACAAGAAGATCAAGATACAGAGATCTGTAAAATCCGCAATCCGATTGGAAAAGGGTGAAGATAAGCTATATGAACTTAGAGATGGCCTTGTACCATATATCGGAAAATCAATAAAAACAAGTTGTTATTTTATGTGTCGGAAGTAATGAAAAACAATGTCATACGTACGTATCATGACGACATTAGGCACGTGGGAGCGAGCAAAGTAATCACGCATATTACAAAAATCTATTGGTTTCCCGATATGCAAGCGAAAGTGAAAAGTTACATAAAGAATTGTCTTAAATGCATTGTATATTCCCCATCGAATGGGCGATCAGAAAGATATTTACATAGCATTCCGAAGGGAAAGCTATCGTTTCAAATACACATTAAATACAGATCATTATTCATAGATCATTACGGACCCTTGGAAAAAACGAGTCGAGATTATATATAAGTTTATTATCTGTTGTAGACATTCACTAAATTTCTGCGGTTATATCCATATAAAACCACGAGTTCTAAGCTTAAAAACATTTAAAGGAATGTTTCCGATATTACAGTAAGCCACGACGAATCATAAGCGATCGAGGTAGCGCATTCACGCCAAGTGAATTCAAGGATTTCTTAAAGAAAGAATACGTTGATCATGTTCTGATAGCCACTAGTACTCCGCGTACTAACAGATTGAGAGACCAATCGAGTTTTAACACCTATTCTACCAAAGTTAAGTGATTCTCCCAATAAATGGGACCAAGTAATTAATCAAGCTGAATTTGCAATTAATAATACAGTTTGCAGATCTACTGGGAATACTCTTAGCCAACTGTTATTCGGATTAGATCAATTAGGAGAGATACACGATTTACGTTTAAGCTTAGATAGTCAGACAAAAGACGATCGAAATCTGGCCGAACTACGAGAAGCAGTGTAAAAGTAGAGAGACAAATAGCAAACGAGAAAACATACAATAAATCTCGAAAAACTGCGACGACATATCAAGTTAGTGATTATGTGGACATAATCAACGTAGACACCACCGTTGGTGCGAATAAAAAGCTAATCCCTATGTTATGAGTAAAGTATTAGGCGCAGATCGATACGTTGAAACCGATATTTCTGGAATCTAGAATGGATGAAAACGTGAATACGCGATCAAATCAATTAGAATTAAGATCAGCGATTTAGCAAATAAGATTAGTTCTAAGCTGTATTTTTTATATTATAATGTGGAGTATATCATTAATGTAATTTCTGTTAATTTTGTAAATCTTAAAAGCGTACGTGACAGTCAGTGCATCAGGATGGACGAGTTATAGGATTTTTAGTTTATTTTGAGCCTTATACTCTATGCGAATCCTAATTCCCATACGGCCATGTAGCGCGGCCATTGGAAAAACCCCGCGCATTAATACACACGACTTACAAATCGCGAGCGTCCTGCGAGGCGTTCTGCAAGAACAGGCAGATACCAACGATCAATTTAATAGACAATCTGTGGGAAAGGATTAAAATACCACGGAATAAAATACCTTTGTTTAAAAAAATCCTGACCTTCCTGTAATTTTCCCACAATTTAACGAAAAAAAACTTTATAATATATACTTTATAATATATGTTTTGGAAAGTTCTTGAAATAAGCTACAAGAATATGCAATGGAAATGAAGGATTTAATTTTTAAAAATTCAATTTGACCTTCATACGATTTTACAGACTCCACTCAGAGTCGAACTCTTATTACTGTTAGGTACATTTTTAAATCGTATAATTTTATTTCTTACGTATTTTTTGCTTTACAGAATTGATCATTCGATATTTTCTACCATTTCTGAATTTTCTAAGGACTCTGTACCCTTGATGATCAAAAGGGATATTACGCGTCGACTACTGTTTTCTGTCATTGGCCTTTCAATGATAGATTTTCAATATTGGAGCAATGACATAATCGAGGGAACAACGACAAAAAATGGCTCCCGGCATCTATTTCATGCCACGATTAAGCGATCTGTCAATATCGACATTGATTTTTCAAATCACTAATCTCAGAAAACAGAAACATCTGCTGCAGAAAACAAAAAATATTTTGTTCTTATGCGATTATTTATTGTGAGTTTATGAATCCTGAAAAACACAAATTAAAATAAAGAAGAAAAGGCCAACTTCAAATTGATTTACTTACACATTACTTTACACATAATCGCCAGAATCGAACTATTAATATCATTCTGTATTGTTACCTTCAAACTTGTGCAATGTTTCGTCGTCAAACAGGTCTCATTTCACGAGTAATTTCCTCGTCGCAATGTCCATCGTTGGATACGATCACTTGCCACCATATTGAAAAATTGGGGCATATCGTCCAACGGTGAGACCCGATGTGGTCCAACTATAGAGCTTATACTACTGAAAAGGGAATACGGACGTCGAGCTGTGAGCAAGATTGAGAGACAGAAGATTTCTGTCCTCTTCTATTCTGTTTTAGCACATGCGCAGAAAGAAAAAAAGTTACTAAGCAGGACAGAAATATATCTTTCTATCCTCTTCTATCGAAAGAAAGAGTTACTGAGCAGGAATATACATCTGATGGAAATATACATCTTTTGTCTCTCAGTTTTGCTCACTTTTCACTCATTGCTTGGATAAGTATTCCCCTTCTAATAATATATGCTCTATGGGCCCGACGAATCCGATTCGGCTTGATTGTCGGCGCTCTGCGCGGCTTACTTCGTGCATGCATATAATTTAAATTTTTTACCATAAATAAAATTCGTTTGCACAACACAGTAAGGTCAACAAAAATATTTTGCACTGAACAAAACAAAAGTAACAGATTTTGTTGATAGAAAACATTTTTCTAAGTGTATCAAACTATGCCAATCTACGTTGCACGAAAAAATTGTTTCCTGAAGTAAATGTTACTATGCCAAAGTACAATACTTATCTTTTAATTTTAGTTTATGACGAAGTACGTCATTCTACGCCATTGTACGCGAAATTACTTTTACTTATCCGTGAGCATTGTGCAATTCAGCCAACAGAGAGTCACGGCAGAGATGCATAAATTCGTAAATAAGAATCACTTAGGAATGAATATAAGGAGCGCAGCATTTCGCATGTGAAATGAGTCTTCAACCCTTATAAAAAAATACTCTCAATTTTGAGTGTTAAACACTCAAAAAGAATACTCAAATTTAAGTATTAAACACTTTAAAAAACGCTTAAATTTGGGTATAATTTTGGACCAATTTCGCCAACTGAAAGTTACACCCAATTAAAGATTAATGTCCAAAGAAAACCATCAAACTAAATAACTTTAATATATAAAATTAATTAAATCTGTTTTATTCCTAAAATAATATTATTAATTTGCAACATTTTCTGAAATACACACGACAAAATTATAATTATAATTATAATTTAAAAAACGCTCTCTCTCTCTCTCTCATTTGGGAATTAATTTCCTTATTTTTCTAAGCGATCACCCATTCAATATTGTACCTCATCTAACGGTGCTTGATCACTGCAATCGTATGGGAACTGCTGCTTCCATGATCCAAGAACACTGAATGTTAGTACATAACTGTGATATATCTCAATAGGACTTCAACATCTTTAGAACTGCGTGAAACATCTTTTTGACAAACTTTATCTAGGCTGTGTTTAGAAACATCATCTGGGTCCTTGTGTTTTATATTATCTTTGTTTCATATTGGACAACAAGGATAAAACGATACATGGGAGCACTCGAATAAGTTTCCGAAGCCTAGATAAAATTTATCAAAAAAATGTTTCATATAATATTAAAATATACTTCTAGTATAGTATTAAAATATATTTTTTCCATAAATGAATCTTCCATAAATGAAAGCATATAGTATTGAAATATATTTCTTCTATAAATGAATTTGGCGGCGCATCTATATTCAACATTTAATTCTCGCGTTAATTCTCAATCATAAAGATTAACATTCAAGTGACACTTACATTCAATTTTGAAAATGGCACTCAAAGATTATTAAGCCATTTACACTCATCTATTGAATATCATGAGTAAACGATTGGGTGTTACCATCAAATTCGGTATATAGTGTATATACTAAACTATTCACCGAATTTAATGATCACACTCAACTGACATTCAACATTGATGCTCAACGCTTAACTGACATCCAATGTTGGTCAAACTCAACGTACACCTAATATTGATGGTCAACACTGAATTTTGATAAGTACCTAAATTTGAGTGTTAACTCCTAAACTTGAAGGTTTTTTTTTCGTAAGGGAAAGTTGGTTTAATATTAAAGTACCCATGCTACGATGAAATTCTAACTCCACTATGACAGCAACGTGATGCCGAATGAATTTAAGATACTATCATGTTACTTTAAACAGTATAATGTAAATCTACGAAACTAGAGTATAATTTTGCGTAAGAAGGCGTAAATTTTTGGCATAGGAGTAGAATTCTACGCCAAACCACTTCCATGATTCATTCGCGTACTTAGGCGCAATTTTTAGCGTAGTTAGCGTACCTTTGGGCATAATTAGACATATTTACTGGCGTAGTTTGCCATAGTTTGACGTTGTTTGGCATAGAAGTAGAATTCTACGCCAGACTACTTCCAAATCGCGTATTTAAGAATAGTTTTTGGCGTACTTTAGCATAGAAATTTTTCCGCCAAGGAATGCGTCCGATCTGTGCGCCTCGCGCGTAAAGCGTCCACATCTGATCGTGAGTGCTGCATCTGGTCATCTCCTCTACGCGATCCGTGATATGTTATTTCTCCTTGTAATTTGAAAATAAGCTTTGAACAAAATTTCCATAAAAGAAAAATCGTCTTAGAATTAGATTAGGAATATCTTTTCAGGGATATTTGGATTGTTCTGGATCACTATCTATAATTAGTAGTAATAACAATAATAATATATTATATATATTATAATATATTGATAAGTAATTAGTAGTACTAACACAGGCCAATGTTTTAAGACTTTTTTCTGTTGTTTGAATAAAAAGCATCTAATGTGGTAAAAATTTCTGATGTATCTTTGCACACTAAATACGAAGCCGGCTGTGAAATTGCTCTATTACGCCAAGTTTTTGAGAAAAGCGAAGTTAAATATATAAAATTAACATTTTTTGACATATTTGTGACATATTTCTTTTGTCAGTAAAGTAAATTTTTTCTCTACTTTCATTTACGCCATCTTAAAGTGTCAACTTTTATCTTTAAAATATTTTTTAACGTCGTACGTTTTTTTTCACCAAGTTAATCTCTAGTCACACCAAGAAAAATTTTATGCTAAAAATGTTTTTGAAGAAAAAGTTTTAAGAACTGCGTAATGATTTAAGCAAGGTTTTTGAGATTATCAAATCCGAAATTATTAAATCTGAAATCAGATTTTCAGAAATTCAAATTGGCAGATCCAAAATGGCGGATCCAATATGGCAGACCAAATATTTGTCATCATAAAGATTTATCATTTGCGCTTTAATTTAATTAAAAAAATAATGTTCACAGTACTAATTTCAAACATTTGTAAAAAATTAAAAAATTATATTATAATTGTAAAAAAATTGTTCACTGGGTTGCGAAGGTCCCGTTCTGTTTTTTATATCTGTAGACTATTTAAACCTAAAAGGAACAATTTTACAATTCTTCTACAATATGTTTCCTAGAAAGCATCACGTGGAGGCAATCTAAATCGCACTCCTTTTATATTTTTTCTTACTTTTAAATTTTTTAATAGATTTATTGTTTTTTTTGTTTCTTTTAAATTTCGAATAAATCTAAAAAAATTTTTTAACAATAAACAAAAAAATTTAAACAATAAAAACAATAAAATCAATAAAAAAATTTTTAAAATAAAAAAAATAAGAAAGGAATAGATTATATACATAACAATATACACTGATGCACTTTGAGAGAAACATAGGATTGCAAAATTGTTCCTTTTACAGCTAAACGGATTTAAAAACAGAATGCAAGACATTCTGCCCAGTTAACAATTTTTTTACTTAATACAATTTTAAATTTTTACAAATGTTTAAAATTCCGAAATTAATATTGTGAATAACATTTTTTAAATTAAATTAAAACGCAAATGACAAATTTTTGCGATGATAAATTTTTGGTCTGCCATATTGAATCCATATTGTATCCGCCATTTTGAATTTCGAAAAACTGATTTCACATTCGGATTTAGTGACTTCAAAAACCTTGCTATTAAAATCATCACGCAGTTTTTAAAACATTTTTTTCAAAAATGTTTTTGACACAAAATATTTTTCTTGGTGTCTTATGCAGAGATTAATTCGGTAAAAAAAAACGTACGACGTTTAAAAAAAACATGTTTTAAAAATAAAAGTTCACACTTTAAGCATATGATGGCATAAACGAAAGTAGAGAAAAAATTTCCTTTGCTAATAAAAAAATTACAAATGTGGCAAAAAACATTAATTTTGACACCTTTAATCACATTTTTCTTAAAAACTTGATAGATTAATTTTATTGACGGATTCGTATTCAGCGTGCAAAAATACATCGGAAATATTTATTATTCAAACAACAGAAATCACGTCGGCTAGTGTAATTTATTAGGAGAAGATCAGCGATATTAATGTAAAATAACATCTAAATAACGCTAAATATTCACAACTTAGAAAATACGATTTGTATTTCCAAAGTGCCGAATATTCTGAAACAGTAAATGAATTGTCACAGAATGTACAAATGTCGATAAAATGTTCAAAATTGTATGAATACTCCTTATATATATCATGAAAATCGCGAGCGAGCAAGCAATATACATCTTTGCCGACAGAGGGCCGCGGTAGAGAGCATTTACTTGTAAACAAGAATAATTTGAGAAAGAAGCCCTAAAGTTAAAATTGAATTTCAAGATGAAAGCACATGAACTGTGTTCTTCAAAGTTCAATTTTGTTGAAAAAGTGATTCAGGGATGATCGGACCTAGAATTGCTGAAAAAATTAAAATTTTGCGGAATATATATGGAACATTCTCGGAATTCCATTTCTCGAATGTAACGATATACAAATGGAATTTTTAACCGTTTTTTGAATGTTGCTTTACATTAATATTTCAAGATATTCCGAAATATTCTTTAAATGTTTTTTAGAGATTTTAGGAACATCTTTTACGAATATTTCAGGAATATTTAGTGTTAGCTAAAAAACCACTTTGTTTTTGGACAATATTTTTTAAATAAAAAACTAATAGTAAAACTTCAAAAACATAAATACGAACTATGTACAAGGTATCTTTACAGAAATTATGCGTTTCGCGGATTATTTCCGTGTCCAAATTCATTCTTATAATACCAACTATTGTATCAGGCTTCTTGCCTTGATAAAGTGAATGGCAATGTTCACGAAATGTTAGCATTGTAAGAAAAAAATTTTTATCATTAAAATTTGTTTGTTTTTAAAATTAAATTAAAGCGCAAATAACGAATTTTAGTGATAAAAATTTTTTTTGCGTAAACAAATTTTTCTGCCATATTGGATCCTCCTCTCATTTTAAATATCGAAAATTTGATTTCAGATTTAAAATTTGATTTCGGATTTAATGATCTTAAAAACCTTGCTACTACAATCATCATATTTTAATTCTTAAAACTTTTTTTTCAAAACCATTTTTGATACAAAACGTTTTTCTTTGTGACTACACATTATCTCGGTAAAAAAACATACAGCGAAAAAATATATTTTAAAGATAAAAGTTGGCACTTTAAGATGCCGTAAAACGAAAAAAAAATAAAAAAAAAATTTATCTTGTTAGCAAAAAAAAATCATAAGATAAAATCACAAAAAAATGTCAATTTTGATTTTAACTTCACTTTTCGCAAAAACCTGACGTGAGCAATTTCATTACCGAATTTCGTGTTCATATATTTTCGCACGTGAAAATACATTGGAAATCTTTTATTCAAATAGCAGAAAAAGGTCTTAAAACGTCAACCTGTGTTATTTGTAGTTAAATCATTTAAAAGTTACAATAAATTATCAACAAACAAAAAATGCAATTTTTGCTTTTTGCATTTATCGATTTTCTATGGTTTATGACTTAAAATCAGGGAATGGAAGTAATTCGTTACTTGTAACGAAATTAAGTTACAAATTACATTTTTCATTAACTTACGTTTTACTGGTAACTGCGTTTCTCTTTGGTAACTGTAATGGTAAAGTTAAATTTTTTTGGTAACGAATTTTATAGTTACATTTATCGTTACTTTGCACACGATTGGACACAAGCCACTTATAGCACTTGAGACTAGAAAGCCTCTAGGCTCATCTATTGAGATTGGTGATCATTGATTTTATAAAAATAACGAAAAAGAAACGAAAAATTACTTTCTCAAGTAAGAGTAACTGTAACGAGTCATTTTTAAAAATCGATAATTAGTAACGGTAACTTGTTACTTTTTCTATGCAGTAACGAATAACTGTTACTTTAAGAACTGTTACTTTAAGAAGTAGCTTCCCGTTCCTTGCTTAAAACTTAGTTAATAGTAGCAAACATGGAATATAGCTACATTATAACCTGAAAATAACGTATGATACAATATTATATTATAATGATATAATATATTTTGTTATATAGCTACGAAATAATTATTATATAATTGTTACATTATTTTGATATATACTTGTTAGAATAAAGTAACGGCAACATAATTTCAATGTAACACATTTATATAACAGATATTATATTATTATCGAAGGTAGATAATCTTTACCTATATTATATACTACTAATAAAAATAGAAAACATTTTAGAACACGCTCAAAATTGCGAAATATTCAGAACACCATAACGATGACAAATTATCGCAGACAAAAAATGAAAAAAGCATTTGAAAGCTTAAAATCTCTACTTTCGAAATCGATTTAATATTTCAATGTGATTGATTCTTTATGAAGATATACAGATACAAATGATATCCGTCAAATCTGAAAAATTTTTATAAACTTTACAAAGATCTGGCATGAAAAATGATCACTTTCATAGAACAACATTTCATAATCATTTTTCGCAGAGATACATAAACTTTAATTTTGGCCTTTTTAATGCTAATTCTATATGATCCTTTAACTTCAAGATAGAATAATTTCGTCAAAAATGATCATAATGAAATTTTTAAAACAATTTAAAGGTTGAACTTTACTTTTGAAATCGAAAATAGGTATTTCAATCTGATTGATCTTTTACGGAACTATACGAACGCAAATGGATACCTGTCAAATCTGAAAATTTTGTACAAATTATATGAAGGTCTATGGCATGAAGTGAAAATGATACAAAAATGTGGTTTATGGAAATTGAAAGAATGAATCTTTATCTTCAATTTGTTTTTTTGTTGACTGTTGTACGATTTTTCCAAAAATATGACCACTTTTGCTTCGACATTTAATAACTCGGTGAAGAAATATCATATAGCACTTTGTAAAAATTTTTCAGATTTGACGGATATCCACTTGTATCCGTATATCTCCATAAAAAATCAATCAAATTGAAATCAATTATCGATTTTGAAAGTAGAGAAGGGTTCAAATGCTTTTTTCATTTTTTGCGATGATTATCATCGAGTTACGATGTTCTGAATATTACGCAATTTTGAGTGTTCGAAAGTGTTCGCTATTTTTTGTTGAGTAGTGTATATTATGTAATATTTATAAAATCTATATGTTATTGTTATACTGTTTACATATATATTGTTTACATTATATAACAGTTGTGCTCAGCATTTATTTGTAATTAGAGAATAACAGATACTTATATCAGAATACGTATATCAATACTTATATCAGAAAACATGCATTCTACACAGAGTACTCAGTTTCTAATAGATTGAAATTTCTTATTCCTATTGTCTGTATTTTTCAGCGATCAGTGACAACTCTGAATAGAAAATGTTTTTTTGTAGCAGCGTTTAATTTTGTTTAACGATTAATTCATGGATTTGACATTTCTGTAGATAATAATGGGCATTCTACAATAACTCATTACCTAAGCTTTAAGTCATGCTACAAGAAAATGGTCAATTTCTTATAATTTAAGACTTAAAACTTAGGTCATAGCCATAGTGAAAGAGATAACATGATGTGTGCAGTTAGATAGTGTTTCTAAATCCTCTCCATCTACGGATTGTTCATAAGGAGGAAGGATTACCAAACTCTGTGAAACGCTAAACATAAGGCGGTATTCATAGGTGTTTTTATTTTAAAATGTCTTAAATAGTGTCTTAAGATGCTAATATAGTCCTCAAAATGATATCTTAAGATTGTATTTAAGATAATCTTAAATGCAAAAATCGACTATGAATACCGGCCTATTTCGCGTCGTGAAATTGGTATTGAATTTTTTCTTATTTAACACACTTTATTGTTTTTTTTCTATAAAAAGAGAATTTAAGATGCATTATAATATGTGTCAAAGAAAAGATTAATACAATTTCACGATGCGAAACAGGTATTCATAGTTGATTTTTGCATTTAAGACTGTCTTAAATACAGTCTTAAGATATCGTAAGATTCGTCAATCCGTGGACTTTATTAACATCTTAAGATATTATTTAAAACAGTTTTAATATAAGATAACGGATTATGAATACCACCCCATGTTTCACGTTGATAGCTCTTGCTTCCTATTGACAATACGGAGCAATATATAATAGCTTATTGCAGAAAGTTCACAAGGGTTATTATACACAAAATGACATAAGCTGCATAAACATAGCTTAAGGCCGTTGGATCATTCAGCATAAAGATAAATAAGATAGCAAGGCGGATTCTAACTCACTATGTGTTAGTGCGTATACGTATACAATGTGTATGTGTGAGGGGAGGGAGATCAGGGAGGGGGAAATGCATCACAGACTGAGTTCGAGAGAGAGGAGAAAGTGCGTCATCGTCCATGATAAAGGAAAAGGTTCGTTCCTTCTCTCTCTTATTCGTTACGTTCTCTCTTTAACCTATTGTCCTCTCTCTCCTACTCATTGTCGGACGCAGTTCTCTCTGTCCCACCCGTCACAGTCCTATATTTATTATCTGCGCTTTCTCTTCCTCCCGTTCACTCCCTCGTTGTCTTTTCTTCTTCCACGTGATTTAATTAGATATGATATTTACAATTTTTAATGATATGACTTAGAAACTAATTATGATAATATTTTTATGAATTTTTAATAATATAACCTAGTAATACTAATTATGATAATATTTTTTTTATCAATGTAATAAAAATGATCAAGCGCGCTTTCTTATTGACTAATTCAATACTATTAATATATATATATATATATATATATACCTTAATCAAAAAGTTACCCGAATTCATTCAGAAAATTCAAAATACAAGTTTTATTCATCAAAAGTGATATTGTCCCCTTCAAAGTACTCCCCATCGATTGCAACGCACTTATGCCAGCGCTTGATCCAGCTCTCGAAACATTTCTGGAACTCTATTGTCGGTATAGCCATCAGAGCCTTCGATTTTTCCATTATCTCCTTTCGGCTGTTAAAACGCGTTCCCCGGTTTTTTCATTCCACTCATAAACGGCTGTTTTTCTTTAGAATATCACTGCCGAAACAGTTTTCCAACATTTCCAAGATTTTCATACCATTGAATCCATTTTTAATGCAAAATTTAATACAAACTCGTTGTTGCAAATTCAACTCTCTTTTTAAAACTGTAAAAAATCGAAAATACGTGCAGAGGTAGATGTATTCAAGACGTAACTTTTACAAATGTCAAGCTATGGTGATAAAATTTGGTGGGAATGTCAATAATAGATGTGGCACACATCTATCACCTAACCAAAAAAACAGAACTCAAATCAGCTGACTCAGAGCATCACCTGGTGGTAATTCCGGGAACTTTTTGATCAAGGTGGTATATATATATATATATTAGGTGTACAACTTTGCTTCTGCCGTTTTCCTATAGATGATTTTAG